>NC_054704.1:55108822-55188027 GCF_016097555.1 Gigantopelta aegis
ATCCGGCTGGGTCGAATTTGGAGGTGCAGAATCCTTTATGGTACATGTAGTATTAAACCAAATAACATCCGGCTGGGTCGAATTTGGAGGTGCAGAATCCTTTATGGTAGTACTAAACCGAATAACATCTGGCTGGGTCGAAGTTGGAGGTGCTGAATCCTTTATGGTAGTACTAAACCAAATAACATCCGGCTGGGTCGACGTTGGAGGTGCTGAATCCTTTATGGTAGTACTAAACCAAATAACATCCGGCTGGGTCAACGTTGGAGGTGCTGAATCCTTTATGGTAGTACTAAACCAAATAACATCCGGCTGGGTCAACGTTGGAGGTGCTGAATCCTTTATGGTAGTACTAAACCAAATAACATCCGGCTGGGTCAACGTTGGAGGTGCTGAATCCTTTATGGTAGTACTAAACCAAATAAAATCCGGCTGGGTCAAAGTTGGAGGTGCAGAATCCTTTATGGTAGTACTAAAACAAATAACATCTAGCTGGGTCAAAGTTGGAGGTGCTGAATCCTTTATGGTACATGTAGTACTAAACCAAATAACATCCGGCTGGGTCGAATTTGGAGGTGCAGAATCCTTTATGGTAGTACTAAAACAAATAACATCTAGCTGGGTCAAAGTTGGAGGTGCTGAATCCTTTATGGTACATGTAGTACTAAACCAAATAACATCCGGCTGGGTCGAATTTGGAGGTGCAGAATCCTTTATGGTAGTACTAAAACAAATAACATCTAGCTGGGTCAAAGTTGGAGGTGCTGAATCCTTTATGGTACATGTAGTACTAAACCAAATAACATCCGGCTGGGTCGAATTTGGAGGTGCAGAATCCTTTATGGTAGTACTAAACCAAATAACATCTGGCTGGGTCGAAGTTTGAGGTGCATGTAACCTTTGGTAGAAAAGTTGATACCACAAGTCCTGCCATTGGTGATAAATGTGACAGTGTTTGTTGTGATAAAATGTTACATTATCTGGCCAATAAATTCCTGTACTGTAATTTAACTTAACTAGGGTCAAATGTACAAACTACCATAATTGTGCTTAAAACATGTGCAGGGTCCTACTAAAAATAGCATGACAATTTGTTGTGCAGAACTAGGGTAGTCATAGATGCTACAAATTTTCTCTGAAATGAGCAGCTTACCCTGAATTTGTTTTGAAATACTTTAAGGGTGAGGGGTGGTAGTATTTATATCCATAGTGTATATGTCGATTGTAGGATTGTAGCATGTAGGAGTTTTATCCACGTTACTATTGTCGTCTATGGGATTTGAGTTGATGGTATACATATATAAATGGTATAAGTGCACTTTTCATATCACGGTGTATCAGCCATGTGACACTGGGTAAGATGGAGAAGAAAAAACGAGTCCACTGAAGGCAATTGATCCCGTGACCTATCTTGGGTACTCTACCATTGTACCAAAAATATGCTGTGGAAAAAACAAAAATTGAATATACCAGTCATAAAAAAAAAGAAAAAAAAAAGAAAAAAAAGACGAGTGCGGTGGAGAATGAAAAACTCCACGGCAATCGGAAAGATCCATGGCTTATGTGATGGCAGCTGGTTCCTCTTCATCTACTGAGAGCACTCGCTTGATAAGTGGTCGGTCTATAATCAATACCCATCTGTGGGTCCATTCAGCGATTTCTCATTCATGCCAGTGCACCACGACTGGTATATCAAAGGGCGTGGGATGGTGCATATAAAAAGATCCCTTGCTACCAATAGAAAAATGTAGCGGGTTTCTTCTCCAAGACCATGTCAATTTTACCAAATGTTTGACATCCAATAGCCAATGATTAATAAATCAATGTGCTCTAGTGGTGTTGTTAAACAAAACAAACTTTAACTATCTAATGAATTATCAAAATAACAGTATGTTTGACACCAGATAGTCTCATGTGAAATGCACCGAGATCTTAAATGTTCCTTTTGTTTGTTGCAATTACCACATCACATAGATAGTAGCTTCCACTTGGAATATTTCCGTGAATGCCTCTCTCCTAAAAGCCGGCATTGGGGTTAGGACATCGGTCTACAGGCTGGTAGGTACTGGGTTCGGATCCCAGTCGAGGCATGGGATTTTTAATCCAGATACCGACTCCAAACCCTGAGCGAGTGCTCCACAAGTCTCAATGGGTAGGTGTAAACCACTTGCACCGACCAGTGATCCATAACTGGTTCAACAAAGGCCATGGTTTGTGATATCCTGCCTGTGGGAAGTGCAAATAAAAGATCCCTTGCTGCTAATCGGAAAGAGTAGCCCATGTAGTGGCGACAGCGGTTTTCCTCTCAAAATCTGTGTGGTCCTTAACCATACATGTATGTCTGACGCCATATAACCATAAATAAAATGTATTGAGTGCGTCGTTAAATAAAACATTTCTTTCTTTCTTTCTTTCTCTCCTAAAATAAATGGCATTATCCATCATTAACAGACAATATTGTTTTATAAAGCAACAACACTAGACAGTATTTCAAAAATATAAAATTTATTTTTGCAATAATTAATCATTTAAAATATAAATGCCATTGGATGGTGTTTGACATGTACATGGGACAAAGTTTTAAAATGTTTTTGTTAGGACAATAATCACAGCATGTCTATTATTTTCACCGTTTTTAAACAAAATTATAATTTGTTAATTCACATTTTATAAGAAAAAATGTTTTGTTTGTTAATATTTTAGTTTGTTGTAAAATTGCTATTTCCGCTAAAATCACTAAACAAACAAAAAAAGAGATTTTTTTTACAAAGCTGAATACTAGAAATGATTGCGCTAAAAATAATTCTAAACAAAAATATAATGTATTGATTATAAATTGAGTAACTGGTGCAAAATAACTGGCCTGAAGTGAGATGGGCAAATTCAAATGAAATTGTACAAAAAGTTTTCTAAAACCTTTAAACAAATAAAAATGCTATTTAAGTGTAGTTTAATTAAAACTGACAACTGAGGTACATGTATTATAAGATCTGTAAAATGGTTATTTTTAGAACATTTAACAACATCACACCAATGCAATGAAAATGAAGAAGCAAAATGTGAATATTCACAATGGTTTCAAACGATGCTTCACAATTATATATATATGTTATGAACACCTCTCAGAATTCCTATTTTAGTATATGTCAAAGCAACTTTCTTTCTTTTTTTCTAAAGTAACATAACCACTTTGTATCAGTGTGTTTATGTGAAATTGTTAAAAGTGCTTAGTGGTACATGTATTACATTATATAAAGCAAAGACAATAAAGTACACTGTTTTTAATGAAGGACTAAAGAGACTATCCTGAGTTTGCTGCCATTTTACAAGCATCCGATTAAAAGATTCTTTTGATCAAGAATTACTCATTAAATATATTTGTTCGTTTAGAATATCAGTGTTTGTATATTAAATGTGCTTTGGATTGTCTTGGTTTTTTGGTGTCTTTTTTGTAGGAACTTAATTTTATTTCTCAATATATAAAGAATTCATTTCCAAAACATGATATGTTCATTTATGACATTTCGAAAAAAACACGATCTTGCTAAAACATAATGGTTAGTACTTCACATAAAGGACATCCTTCCGAGTTTCTGTTTAATGGAAATAGATTGTGTTTCGACAGAAACTCCATTTTACATAGCCGTGTTATACTTATGTCAGTATACCTTCACTGCTAACTCCATTTTACATAGCAGAGTTGTACTTACGTCAGTATACCTTCACAGCTAACTCCATTTTACATAGCCGAGTTGTACTTATTTCAGTATACCTTCACAGCTAACTCCATTTTACATAGCAGAGTTGTACTTATGTCAGAATACCTTCACAGCTAACTCCATTTTACATAGCAGAGTTGTACTTACGGCAGTATACCTTCACAGCTAACTCCATTTTACACAGCCGAGTTGTACTTACGGCAGTATACCTTCACAGCTAACTCCATTTTACACAGCCGAGTTGTACTTACGGCAGTATACCTTCACAGCTAACTCCATTTTACATAGCCGAGTTGTACTTACGGCAGTATACCTTCACTGCTAACTCCATTTTACATAGCCGAGTTGTACTTACGTCAGTATACCTTCACTGCTAACTCCATTTTGAGCTACTGCAAACATGAGGATGACCAGAAAAACATTAACATTAACTCTGATATTCTAAACAAGAACATGTAGTTTTGGTTGTTAAAAACGGCTCTATCAGTTCAGCAACATGTTACAAATGGCAGTAAACTTAGGACGAAGCAAAAGGAAGAGGCACTTGATGCAAGTGTATGTACTATAGTGATTACAGAAAGATAATTCTAATAAAAGCTGCTTGAACTCCTTTCCAATGAGATCTCCATGCCTGATAAATCATGGGATGTTGTATGATCTGTAATGTCTGTGGAGAAGTGTGTATACATTTATATATACAAGATCGGTTCACTGCCATCTGGTACAGACAGTCTATGTGGAGACTTTGAGCTTAGTCTCACAATGACCCATCAACTTTTGTCTTAGGCATGCAGCCAAGTGGTGTGCTTGGGACGGAATGCTCAAACATTACACTAAATCTACATAAGCATTTAAATAAGTTATATAATTATCACCATCATCATCATCGGCATCACCATTACACAAGTATTTACACCAAAAGTTTGACTTTCAACATTATCTATGCAGGGATGTGCATACAATACAATTATTGTTTATTATCTACAGTTTACAATCATCATCACTCGTCTTGTATTTACAGTCTTTCAGCATAATATTAGCAGATACAATGTGATGTTTGCAATTATTTATCATAAATCCAAAGAAATTTGATGTGACAGCATACAATGTGTAGTTGGTTTGAAAATCCTGCTTCCATGATGCAGCAAAAAAGAAGAAAATTATTTTGTGTTATTCAGACGACTTCTGGAACACATAAAATGTTTCATTGCACCTAAATAACAACAACAAAAAAAAGGTCAGGGGAAGGAGAGGGACACACCATGCCTTCACACCCACATCCATTAGCTGTGTGTTCCTGCTTGCTGTATTGTGTGTACAGCTACTTCAATTTTTACAAACTACCTACCTATTCTTATCTGGACAAACATTTATTTTTTTATTTTTATTTTTTTTCAATAAAGAGTTTTTGACATAATAGTACTTAATCTTCACATGAAGTGAAAAACTTTCATGTTTTTATGACATGAATGATATTAAAGGGATAATACATCTCTATTCTGCAGTCCGTAGTAAATACTTTTACTACTTTTGTTATGTTTTATGAACTCTTGCTGGCTGGCAACAACAAAGCACGGTGTGAATACCTAGGGTGAGCGATTGTCAGTTCTTGGAGAACGAGGATAATAAGTTAATAGTTAAACCACTGTGCATGCCACCACCATGGCTAATTTGGTGAGTTACATACACACTTTAAAGAATCAAACGTGTATTAAAGTGATGGGTTTTTTAATTTTGAGCAATGAATGCATTTGTTTCATTGTAAAGAGTAGGCTTCACTCCAAGAGATGAGGTGCTTTTGAGAATCTGATATGCTCTTGGTTCTCATGAAAGAAATATGATTTGGTTGACACTCTTTTCATACGTTTCAGGTCACCATTTTCGCTCATATATTTTAGATGTTGCCCTATAAATGTGATTATGGGCTGTTCAAGCGTCTAATATTAAAACCATTATAAACACACAACAATATAAAAATTATTACATGATCAGGAGTGCTGACCGGAAAGAAATAAAATGCTTGACACTCCTTTCATAAATATCCGGTCATCATTCATACTCTTATATGTATTAAGATGTTGCAGTGTAAATGGGTACATGGGCTGTTGAAGTGTCTAATATTAAAACCATTAACTATATACAAATGACAATATATAGATTATTACATGATCACAAGTGCTGACCATAAAGTTATAAAATGATTGTAAAGAATTTTATTTCTTGCCTGAGAACTAGGGGCGTAACAGATGCATTAAAACATACAAAACAACGTGCTTTTTTTATTATGATCAGAACACCCTTCAAACAACTGCTGTAAAATGAGGTTAATGGAAAGAACTTTTAAGTGGCAGGTGGGAACATCATTATATATGGGGACTTCCATAAAGTACATACGGTCTGTGGATGGGTGGGATGTGGAAATCCAGGGAACATTTTCTTCAGTGTCGTGTCACAATCTGCTAACAAATTTCAGAGATCACTACACAATTCAAACAAATTTTAAATAGTAGTTGCTACTCAATTTTCAATTTATCACCAACTGTTGCTAATCTAGACAAGCCATATATGTGTGTGCATGTATGTGTGTTTCCAATAAAGGAACGTGGAACTGTAGACCAAATTTAATTTATACTAGGGTAATAAAATCTGTATTTAAGTTGTGATATGGGATTGAATGTCAGAAGTGTTGAACTTGACTGCCAGTAATGCGGTCAACTTCTGATACTAAAGACAGGGTTTTAACTGCAGTCACTATTTGCTGTCACTGTTATTGCAATCCCTTATTTCTTTCCATCAGTATAGTACATGTAAAAGGTTTTGATTGAAATTATGCCATGGAACCTTTCTCAATCTGAAGACATCCTCGGCTAATGAGATAACAGGTTGAAATAACAAAAATAAAGTTGGTTTTGTTCAACAATACCACTAGAGCACATCAATTTATTAATCGTTGGCTATTGGATGTCAAAGTGGAGATAATGATGTCCGACTGTATATATGATTTACATTTTCAGTAACACAGAGATGAAAGTAGGTTTAAAAAAAAAAAAAAAATCACAAATTTTAATATTAGCAGTCGGGTTCTGAGATTAGGGTTGCACAATGATAAAATATGGCGGCTCCCATTTAGAATGTGTGCAAAACATCAGCCGAAACCACATTGTAAATTTTGGACGGAGAAAATGGAAAATCTGGACGAATAGTGGAAACTCGAGAACACTGTACAGATGATTACAAATTTGGATTTGTAGATAAATCTGGACAACTTTCATCTGTGGTACCAGAAGGCTGCATGCTATTCAGAAGTCTAAACACATGCTTACAGTGATGGTTTTGTAATTGAAGATGCTGTTGGAGACATTCTAGAACATATTGTACCAACTGTTCCATTATTTTAAACCTGTGTTATGAAAACAAAAGAAAAAGGCCCACAAACATAACGCATCTAAACAACAAATCAAATTCAGTTTTATAAACCATCACTATACAGAAATGATAATTTATGAATTTTTTGTTTGTTAGATATATAAACATTTTAAACTGAACATATTATCACATCAGCTATTGAATCTTACATTATATCAATAGATAATTCACGGCTATAACAAAAATAGTTATATATAATACAATATATATATATACACGTACATATTGACAGGTACTATAGTCGATGGAGATTAAAACAAAACATACAAACATCTCATCAAATAAATAATTTAAATCTAACATTCAAAAAAATATACATGATTTTTAAAATAGGTTTTGATATGCATATTATAAATGAGACATTAAATCTGCAGTAGAACAAAAATACACAAAGAAAGAAAAAACCAGAAAACAAAATTGATGTGAACATTGTCAAATATCCCAACATTAAACTTACCATTGTGACCCGGTGTATTTGTCAAATATCCCAATATTAAACTTAACATTGTGACCCTGTGTATTTGTCAAATATCCCAATATTAAACTTAACATTGTGATCCTGTATTTGTGACTCTTTACCTAATATACTTGCTTCATTTACTTTTTTTTCAAATATCCCGATACTGGATATTAAACATACCACTGTGATCCTGTATTTGTGACTAGATCTTTACCCAATATACTTGCTTCTTTCGCTCTTTTTTTCCTTCCCCAAGTGAATTAAATTGTAATAAAAGGTGTGGGTTTTTTTTTTATTAATAAGAGATGCAATACCCAAAAGAAGTGGGACAAATAAAATAAGACAACTTTTTTGAAAATATTTTTACCCCCCCCCCCAAATTAACATATCAATAACTCTATAACTGTATTAATTCTCTAACGTGTAGGAAACTATATCACAGGAATTACAATACTGAAAAATGCATATACCATGTTAAAATGACTCGCTTTACTTAAAAAATATTTGTTTTAGTCAGATTTAGTTTGTTTGATATACAGTATGTACATGTAAGTAGGAATCTGACACCCAATAGCCAATATATTCTTTGTGCTGGAGTGTCATTAAACATTAATTAATTAATTCAATGTAAGTAGGGAGGGCCTTGTAAATTGATTTTTTTTTTTATTCTATCCTTTTTTTATATGTATATATGTAATAAAAAGTTTTGAATCAAAGAATTATAGTTGATATGAATGACTGGCCTCAAGTTTCCTAGGCACTATAGTTGAGACAAATATTACTATGATTAGAAAGCTCAATGTGACATACACATGTACTGAACTTCATTGAAAGGCACAAGCCAATTTTCAGTTATTGATATCGCATGATTGAGGTTGCTATAAAACACACCCTAACCTTAACCCTGGTGTACAGTTTTGGGGTTAATTATTGCCTACCAGAATACATCTAGTTATGTAAAATCAGTTAAATGTTGTTTTTTCTCCAAATGTAATTGGTGCATTGTCTGTGGTGTTCAGTGTCATGAGAAGAAAGTCCAGTCAGCACTATACACCCAGGATAGCATGCTTGAACCTTAATGGGATATAAGCATGAATAAACGAAATGAAATCTTAAGTATGTAGTAAGATGAACAGTTCACGTGAGCAGTCAGATCTAATGAACACAATTTAATAATTAATAAATAAATAAAGTAACCAACCAATTTTTTTTTTAATTCCCTGCTTCGTCTTTAAGCCTGTATTAGACTGTTGACATGGTTGGACTTACTCTATCAGCAATCTAATAAACCAGTTGCTAAATTTAATAGAGGTAATTTTTAAAGAAAAAAACACAACTTTTCGGTACCCATAATTCCCTGCTCATTACATGCTACACCAAATAGCTCCCAACTTGCTATACATGTATCTTAATCAGTACTGGGTAAGCTGGTATGCTGTTTTTGTCGTAAATTACCCCTTGCCACTTTTGACCATTACAAACAGTCATCACAAGCATTTGAGATTTAAACAATCAGCTGCAAAACACAATTTTTTTTTTTTAATACTGCTTAGTTGAAGCTTAAAAGTTTTGTTATCCACCGATGAACAGATGAACAATCAGCAAGACAATGTCGAAAATACAAAGAACAATCAACATACACATGTAGCAATAAAATATCATTCAAATATTGTGTTTTTAAAATAAATCTCTGACGTACCATTAATTAATCATTTTGATTATATTGTCTGTCAGAAACAAGCAGTTTGTGTTGGGTTTTTTGTAGCCCTGAGAAGCAGAAATGGTCACAAAGCCTGCACCATCAGATTCAAGGGGTGTTTTAAAACACAGTCTCATTTTTCAAGAAAATACTGCCAATTTCAAAAATTTCCTAAGCTACTGTAAGTAATGTGCAGTATGAAATCTGCATGGCTACAGGACTCAATTCTCTGTGATATCTGTAACAGCTCGTTACATTCATTTCACCCTGCATGGATGCTTTTACCAGATTTCATAGAGTAAGCTTTATGACCTCTTGCAGAATCTCACTGTAGAGGCTTAAACAAGAGCACTGAAGGTTTACACTTGGCCAAATATTTACAAGTCAGCAGTACAGCATATTTATCAGTACAAAATCTTCAGATTTCAAAAGGATCACAGTTTTCAATGGGTGCCACTAGACGGGCTTAACCAAGAGACTGAAGGTATATATATATATATATATATATATATATATATATATATATATATATATATATATATATATACTCGACCAAAAGGCAACAGTTTTGCATATTTACCAATACAAAATATTCCGATTTCATTTAGCAAGATCACAGTTTTAAATGGACCTGACTGGCCAAACATTTACAAGGCAAAAATGTTGCATAATAATTTATGAACTTCAGCATGATTTACAGAAACTACAAAACAAACACAAAAATAACAACAAAACAAAAAACCTGGTTTTAGTACATGGCAGCATTAATTAAAAAATAACCAATGACCAAATTATAACTCAGCAATCGTAATTAGTACAAGTATACAACACACACAACAACAAATTTTGCTTCTGGTTAATGGCATGGAAAAAATTACAAACTATTTGAAAACAAGAACCAAAGGTAAAATTTCTGTATACAGGTAAGAAATAAATATTTTTTAGCATTAATACTGTAAACACAAAATAAAATAATTGGGTTTTATTATTTTTTGTATGCAGTTACATAACCACAAAATATCACTAAACAGTGTTATTAATACATATATGCTTACATGAGCACGAACATGTAGAAATCAGAAATGTGTTATGCATCATAAATATCTTCTCTCTATTTAAGGGTACTTTTTAAAAGTTACCTTTCTCCAAATGTGTAAAATGTAATTTAAACATGCCATTTAGTAGTTGTTTACATTGTAAGTACGTATGGAATCAATATATTTATGTACGTCAATTGTAAACTATTTCATGAATCTCATCAATAAAAACGAACTGAACAATAATGTGCATGTACACTACAGGAATCACCACCTCCCTAGTATCTCATGATTAAAAACAATGGTTGATGTTCCTCTATACTTCTAATTTAAAAAAACAAATTGCATAACATATTACATAAAAGTTTGCATATTGTATTGATTTATGTATCACAAGAGTTAACAGGAGATCATTTAGCATTTCATACAATGTATGTTTACATTCATACTAAATTATTTCTAGTTACCTTTACTTATATTGCTATTATTTTAATCAAAAAGGTTTTCATTGTTGTAGAGGAGTTTTGATATGCATATAGACTGATATGAAGATGTTCAGTTGATATTTCAATTTAAAATCGGCTGCATTTGGTACATGTACAGCAGTCACAAAATGAACCGAGACAAAATATAAAAAAATATATATATGAAATGGGTGCAAGATATTTATTAATGGATTTACAATGTTCCAGGGATATGATGAAAGTACCTGGTAATGTGACCTTACATTTTGTTGCATTCACTAAGGCTTGTGGGTTTTCTTATTTACATCATGACCTTCAAGGTGCTGGATTTACCAGACCTCTGCAAGTAATCTAATTAACAGACCAAGTACTCTTTATTAAATGTGCATTGTCAAACATTAATAATCTTCTACTGTGGAGACTGCCATACACAATTTTAAGCCTAGTGATACTGTTACATTAAAAACCAATGTAAAATAGTCATTTAACGACACCTCAGCACATTTTAAACCATGGTTATTTACAGATGACCCCAAACCTCCCTGTGAATTATTTTTTACATCAATGCTTAATTGCTCCCCTACGGTAAAATATGTTATATTTATTGTTTATGAAGCCAAAACAAGGGTGCGAAGAGTGACTGTCGTCAACCTTAATGGTGAATAAGGCCGACAATTCCAAATTCGCTCGACCCCCAACCCCACCTTATTTCACATGTACTTCATAATCTCGACTGAAGGAATAATTACAGTTAACATTTACTGCAGCAATCGATTATGGATTTCCTAATCGATCATATCAGTAGAACCAAACCAATAAATGTTTGATTATAATCAATAATTGGAACATCACCAGAAGCACCTGTGCACTATGACATTCAATCAGGGAACTCTATAGCCCGTCATTATGAGTCATAGGCTTTTAAATTCTTTGTTAATAAAATTAACAAAGATTTCCCCATGACAGACTCCACAGTTTCAACAGACTTAGACCAATCTTAAAAACTTAACATATCATTTGCTATAATCTATTTTCTAAAACGGTGTGTTGGGTTCCAACAAACTGCTGATGTACTGCCAATGCAATGCTTTAGTATGGAATACCTTAAGCCTATAAACCTATTCACATAGATCTACAGAAAAGACAGGGCCAGTGACCTTTGTAATTATTTGTTGTGGTGTACAGATGTACCAAATGTAAACAGATGTCACTAGTTTTATTTATGTATTAGCA
Source organism: Gigantopelta aegis (assembly GCF_016097555.1). Taxonomy (NCBI): domain Eukaryota; kingdom Metazoa; phylum Mollusca; class Gastropoda; order Neomphalida; family Peltospiridae; genus Gigantopelta; species Gigantopelta aegis. The sequence goes on from NC_054704.1 coordinate 55,120,861, forward strand.
CAATCTGAAAGTTGATGTCCACATGTGTCAAACATATGCTACTACTTTTATTTAATACCATTACACTATGTTTACTTCATACTATATGTCTACTCTGGCAGACTTTCAGTCAATATATTTCACACAGAAAGAAAATAATTTGGATGGATAGAAGTTCAAACTGCGTAAGTTTAGAATCATATGTATACATTTTAATCTCCTCATCACAATGTTTAAGGCTTTAAGTATTGTACATTTCTATTTCGGATGGCTTTGCGTATATATTCTAGACAAAAAGGAAATCATTCACTCATAATTATTATTATATGTTCCTAAACTATGTAAGTTAAAAGAAGATAACAAATATGCCTATAATGCCAAGCCATATATAACACATATATAACACACACAAAAAACAATCAAAACCCTAAATTTGTGACACTTGATCAAAATATCACCAAATATTTAAAACAAAATACTTGCACAAAAAAAAAACATATATACGTACATGATATATACATGTGAACACTGCCAATAACAGATTTGTCACAAAGTATTCATCCAGTTTTGTGTGGAGACTTCCAACAAGAGAAAGCACTGTTTCTGGGACGAGACGATAATGGTTGCGTTACTGTGAATCATAGCACCTCACAAGAATGAGGACAAGAACACACACACACACACACACACACACACACACACAAACAGGTATAAATTCACAACCTATGTTCTGACAGATCTCTCGAAGGATGGGTTCTGGTGTCGGATCTTGACGTGATCCACACCGTTCTGCTTCTGTGATGTGATATTTCCATTCTGCTGCTCTTCAACAATGCCACTCACTGTTCCTATCGGATCGTTTTCCATGGTGGTCTCCTTGTTTAACTGCTTTTCTCGGAGAATCTCACTGGGGAAGAGGGTGCCTTGGAGGGCACGCAAGGAAAATCTGAAATAAATGAAACAAAAATAGAAGATGATTCTTTAAAAAACAAACCCACTAGGCTAAGACGAACTGTCAAAAATACATTAAAAAAGATGGATAATTTTTTTTTATTAACTATATAGTTCAAGGATGACAATGAAAGTCCATCAGAGAGAATCTAAAGGTGGGGTGTGAAGGGGGTGATGTGTTATAGATGGAGGATAATAAACAAGTTACCAGTTATTATCAAATTTATGTCCCGAGTGAAATAATTTTCAGTTATCATGAGTTTTAGCGAGTGACAAATGAAAATTATTTCACGAGGGACATAAATTTGATAATAACTGGTACCGAGTTTGTTATTCTATTTATTACCTCAGCTATTTTTTCTCTAAAAGCCTTTATTTTCGACGTACATGCACGAAGGCCAGCCTGTATAGGAACGATGAAAACCACTTTACGCACTGTTCTGAGAATTACTATAACGTTGTAATTTAATCACGTTCATAGATAATTTAAAAAACCACAAGTTCTCTTTATTCTGCTTCCAAATCTATAATGAACTGCATTAAAATGACATTTTGTTATTAATTTAACGCCAAAAACAGAGACCCATAAAGGCAAACTATTTAAACTACATGACGTCATTTTGTGTGTTTGTCAAATCGTGATGACGTCATATTTAGTACCGACAAAGTCATTGGTTTGTAAGCGTCAAATTGTCCAATAGTATTGTTCGTTAGACCAATGCAGAATATTTCTCACTGAGAAAATATGGAAAATATTTTCCCTGTTATGAGTGACCACTGGGGTAATAATTATAAATAATAACTGCCATTAGCAGTGGATGACTGTAACCTTGTCTAAAAAGCAGATGTAGATGTTTCACACTTTAAATCTGTTTTGTTGTAATTATAAAACTCGGTTGGGGTAAATGTTTATGGTAAAAATTTGATGATGATGATGATGATAGTGGTTAAAAATGTTAGAATGATTGTACAGGAATATATTATATGATGACTACAGGAATATATTATACATGTATGATGACTGTACAGGAATATATTATACGAGGACTGTACAGGAATATATTATACATGTATGATGACTGTACAGGAATATATTATACGATGACTGTACAGGAATATAAGGGCTGTGACATAATGATGATGATAAAATTCACTCTGGTAATAGTGCTAAAACACACATTAGGAAAAACTTAAAAGTTTATTTTGCTTACCACCACCACTAGAGCACATTGATTTAATTATTATTGGATGTCAAACATTTGGTAATTTTTGACATATAGTCTTAGAGACTACATTAGTAGTAAGGGACCTTTTATATGCACCACCTCATACAGGATAGCACATACCACAGCCTTTGGTATACCAGTTGTGGTGCACTGGCTGGAACGAGAGATAGCCCCATGGATCCACCGATGAGGATCGATCAGAGACCGACCGTGCATCAAGCGAGTGCTTTACCACTGGACTACATCCCGCCCCTACACACATTAGGATGACTGTACATGATTGTATGGACTGCAATATGATGATAATGGTGATGATGATGATGATGATAAACCTCACTCAATATGATGACAATGACGATAATGATGATAAAACTCACCTTGGTAAAAGTGCTAAAACACATGTTAGGATGACTGTACAGGAATGTATGGGCTGAGATATAGTGTTCTCCATGACCCAGTATGGGTTGGACGGATGGTCCCACGTGAAGAAAAACAGGTTGGATATAATAGCGAATATCCAGAAGAAAAGAAAGCTCAAAACTAGTGTGACCCACTGCAACCAGATCTGTAAACAAAGAAACATATTATAACAGTCTTACTCTTAATAGATCATAAAGGTTACCTATGGTACTGTACAAAAGACAGAGTTCAAAAGATGTTTTGACAAAGTCATGATGGACGTACACATGAATCTCTGTCATGGGTTTTGACTATGGAAGGACAGTCACTCTACAGATTGACAAGACATTAATGATCTATTCCCTCTGACACCATATAACCATAATTTAAAACTGTGTTGAGTGCGTTATTAAATAAAACATTCCATTTCATCTGGACAATCACTGTCACTCAAAAGACTGGCTTGATAAATCTGCGTATCAAGCCAAGAATTCAAGGAATAGTTTGATAGTCATGGAGGCATGCACTCATGAATCACTGTCAAAATGGCAATAATACCAGGTGTTCACAAATGGTGAGCCTAATCTGCCCCACAGATGGCACCTATCATATGCAGAATCGGTTGATATCAACTTCATGATAAAATTTATGTCCAAGGTTTTTATTAAAAAAGATGAAAATGTATGCTTAACAAAAAAATAAGGTATTGCATCATTCAAAATGTTCTTTTTGGCAGATTAAATTATAAATTATCTGTTTGAAGTTCAACTTCAAGTAAAAAAAAATCATTTTATTTGTGTGTGTTGATTACTTCCACAAAAAGGTACTTAGACCATTTGGTTATTAATTTTTAGATATTTACCTAGTCTGTCTGTCATTATTGTTATTGCTGTTTTTATTATTGTTCTACACATCACTTCTTAGTATACAGCTTTGTATGCTGATATTACGTGTTTGGTAAAATACAATAAACTGAAATCGAATGGCTGAAGACCAGTAATAAACAATGGAAGAGCAGAAGACCAAGCCTTACCCAGGACGTGGTCTCGAGACCCATGTGAAGTAACTGAGTGAGAATCATGCAGGTACACATAGTACTGCCCATCTCCCAGATCCCAGCCGTGTGACCAGAGTAGGCCTGAATAAGAAAACACAAGTCATGGTTAACTCATACACAGATATGTGCATGCATGTACTCACACATTCACACATTCACTCACACTCACACTCACACTCACTCACACTCACACACTCACACACTCACTCACTCACTCACTCACTCACTCACTCACTCACTCACACTCACACTCACACTCACTCACTCACTCTCTCTCTCTCTCTCTCTCTCTCTCTCTCTCTCTCTCTCTCTCTCTCTCTCTCTCTCTCTCTCTCTCTCTCTCTCTCTCTCTCTCTCTCTCCCTCCCTCCCTCCCTCCCTCTCTCTCTCTCTCTCTCTCTCTGTCACACTCACATATGTGACAAGAATATACCTAGAAAACAAGTCAGGAGGCATATTTACAAGTGGAGTGACTGGTTACTCACTTGACTCATTTTCACACCTAAAGTTCAATTAATGTATATGAGAGAAGTTTGCTCACACATATATACATACACTTATGCATAAACAAAGTATCTTATCCTTCACATTTAAAGATTTCTATAGAGTGTTAGCTTGCACCTCAGAATTGAAATTGGCACGAGTGAGATCAATAAGAAATTTATTATTACAATTTTGTAGAGTAAATATCCAACAAGGATGTTCGTTTTATGTTTGAAAACAACCACTTTTTTCTACTGGCAAGTTGCTTGATGGTTTTAATACTTTTTTTGATTTTGTCAATATTAATATTTCGTTTATAAATCGCATTCATATAGCTTTGGTAACTGGAAGGAGTCCACAGAGTTCCATTTCTGGTAAGGTTTTTTTCTTTATTTTTGCCACAAGTTATTTCCCTTTAAATGTTATTATTAAGTTAAAAAAAACCTTTGAACTCATCAGTATTAGTTTGAGTCTAAAAGTTAAGCAAGAAACAGTCTATGAAGCTTTCACTTTCAGTTTTGATTTTTCAAATTACGACTATTCACTACTTCTGATAAAACAGTATGGGATAAATAACATGCCACAACAATGCTTATGATCATGTATTGATAACCAATATTAGAATCTATGGTATACCTCACAGCCCCTCCCCACCACACTTACATGATTCACACTGACCCCTAGCAATACGAAAAACAGAATTCAATGGCAGATTCTCATCACTGAAGGATTTACAACAAATGAAATTATGGGTAACAGCAGAACATGAGGTGACTGTTTTGAGACCTGGACAATCGTTGGTGAAATACTGCATCACAGGTTTAACCAGGAAACACCCCCGTTTTAAAGAATATACATCTGCATAAAAACAACTACTCACCAAATGAGGAATGAAGTATATAATACAACTCTGATACATTCCATCTAGAGTTGAAACTAGAAATGTCCACTGTGTATACATCTGAAAGAATAATATGTAAATCATCAGTTTCTAACGGGCAAATCACTGCTTGTAGGATCAACAAATTTCAAGTAATTTCAAGGATTCTTTAGAGGAAACATGAGCAGAGATTATCTCCCCCTAACCCTCCTGAGTTTATCAAGGGTCATTGATCAATATATATGCCAGCTTTACTTCATCCTGTATTCCTGTTTTGTAGAGGTGTGGTTTAGAGTAACTATGTAAATATGCCAGCTTTACTTCATCTCGTATTCCTGTTTTGTACAGGTGTGGTTTAGAGTTACTATGTAAATATGCCAGCTTTACTTCATCTCATATTCCTGTTTTGTACAGGTGTGGTTTAGAGTTAGTATGTAAATATGCCAGCTTTACTTCATCTCGTATTCATGTTTTGTACAGGTGTGGTTTAGAGTTACTATGTAAATATGCCTGCTTTACTTCATCTCGTATTCCTGTTTTGTAGAGGTGTGGTTTAGTTACAATGTAAACCTCGTATTCCTGTTTTGTAAAGGTGTGGTTTAGAGTTATTATGTAAATCTCGTATTCCTGTTTTGTAAAGGTGTGGTTTAGAATACTATATAAATACTCTAGCTATACCTCATCTCGTATTCCTGTTTTGTAGAGGTGTGGTTTAGAGTTACTATGTAAATCTCGTATTCCTGTTTTGTGGAGGTGTGGTTTAGAGTTACTATGTAAATCTTGTATTCCTGTTTTGTACAGGTGTGGTTTAGAGTTACTGTGTAAACATTCTAGCCTTACCTCATCTCGTATTCCTGTTTTGTACAGGTGTGGTTTAGAGTTAGTGTGTAAACATTCTAGTCTTACCTCATCTCGTATTCCTGTTTTGTACAGGTGTGGTTTAGAGTTACTGTGTAAACATATTCCTACCCTTACCTCAAATCTCGTATTCCTGTTTTGTACAGGTGTGGTTTAGAGTTACTGTGTAAACATTCTACCCTTACCTACTATAAATCGTATTCCTGTTTTGTACAGGTGTGGTTTAGAGTTACTGTGTAAACATTCTAGCCTTACCTCATCTCGTATTCCTGTTTTGTACAGGTGTGGTTTAGAGTTACTGTGTAAACATTCTAGCCTTACCTCATCTCGTATTCCTGTTTTGTACAGGTGTGGTTTAGAGTTACTGTGTAAACATTCTAGCCTTACCTCATCTCGTATTCCTGTTTTGTACAGGTGTGGTTTAGAGTTACTGTGTAAACATTCTAGTCTTACCTCATCTCGTATTCCTGTTTTGTACAGGTGTGGTTTAGAGTTACCGTGTAAACATTCTAGTCTTACCTCATCTCGTATTCCTGTTTTGTACAGGTGTGGTTTGGCTAGGAGAATGTCTGCGTCTATGTCCTTGTCGAAGACGCCGTTAATGAGAGGTGGTAACGATGTGAACAAGACGTGTTGCAGTAGGAGATAGATGGAATCTATCTGAAGCGAGCCCGAGAAACCGCTGAACAGCTGGTACCAGAAGATGACAAATACGGAACCCTGAGGAAAAAATAAATATATGGTCACCGTTTTTCAAGAAATAATATAATTTATTATTAATCCAGTTAAAAATAAATGGAGCATTGATGATGGTACCGACACATTGTATAATGGATTCATACATAACAATGTCAAATGTACTATACAATTTTAAATGCAGTTGTGTCTACGTGAGTGAGGACATGTGCATGTTGAACAAAACGATAGACGTTCTAAAAACAATGTGCATTCAGAGAAATGTGAAAATGCAGCAACAAATGTGAATTTTGGGATTAATTTTTTGTTTTAAGTTTTAATATCTCCAAAATAACCCCCACCTAAAAAAACCCAAAGACAAACCCACCAAAAAACAATACTATTTTCTTTTTATATAATTTTAATATCATAATGATTGTTATTTATTCATTGTTATTTTTTACACTGGTTGAATAGAAATTTCAAAACAATTCTCAAATATCAAAATACAATAAATGTTACAAACGTACAACATTCATACATTAAACTCTTACTAGAATCTGCTGCTAACCAAATCTACACTTTCAATGCCACTCTGATTGATCACATTTTTGCCACTCTGATTTATCACATTTTTCAAAAGAGGAAATTTAATCTTTTAACTTCCTCCCTACCCCTTATCCCAACTTACCAAGCTTTTGTAGAACATGTAAGCTGCAAACTTCCCTAGCCGGTCATAGCTCCAGTGCCCGTGCACGAGCAGCAGACGTACAAGGAACTTGAATCGAGCAATGGCGAAGTCTGATGACATCACTGCCTGCATCCCCTCCTGACCAGATATTCCAACACCAATGTCTGCTGTCTGGATCATGCTCACATCGTTGGCCCCGTCACCTAAAACAAGATAAAGGTAAAGATGATAATATAGAAATACAAAGATCATTAAAAGGTTTTCTGTGGTTAAATGTTTTTACAGACAAATGTTGTATACAATGAATGCAGTTTTTGAGCCTCAAGTTCAGACTCCTGAATTGGTTGACAGAAGACAGTTCTGTTTGTGTAGCATTACGTATTTATGGATGCACACAAAGAATGCAGTTTTGGAACCTTGAGTCCTGACTCTGGAACTAGTTACTGTAAGTCAGCTCAGCCATATATATGCCTTGTATATTGTAGCAAGAAGAAAACATGCATTTGTAATGCCTCCACAAACATCTAAATATCTCAATATTTTGAGAGAGAGAGAGAGAGAGAGAGAGAGAGAGAGAGAGAGAGAGAGAGAGACAGACGGACAGACGGACAGAAACAGAGACAGAGAATCCAACCAAAAGGTAACAAAGAATCTTTATACACATTTGTCGGTACAAAGGACAGTATATCCTCTGTGGCGCCATTTGTGGGTATTGGTTCAGATGGGATCCACTGACTGGTTTGAATGATAACTAAATAAACTGGGATTAATAACTAACTTTTACACTAACTCCTGTAACTTACCAATAGCTAGAGTCAACTTCTTCAAATGGTCCCGAACCATTTTAACAACATTACCCTGGAAGAAAAAGATATAAGAATAATATTTGATATAAGACAAAATACTTCAGTAAGTAACTATTAGTCAATATAAATACTGTAAAACGGGTATTATTCGCGGCAGTAAATTTTTCGCGATATCAAAAATGCAGGCAATTTGCGGTTTTTAATTTTCGCGGTGTCATGTTTTTTTTGTTGTTTTTGTTGTTTTTTACTAACACGTACAAAACTATACTTTGGTACATAACATTAAATCGACTGACACTAGAGTGGTCAACTGAGGTATACGTAATATTATCCCTTTCTGAGCTAAATGCTGCAGCCACATGTCTTTTATCCAGCAGCAACCACACCATGTATACAATTAATGAAAGTAATCCAGGTTGTGGTTCAATCAAACTCTCCAAAAAGTGTGAAATAAAGACAAACACTTGTACTAGTAGTCTTGTTTTAATGTTTAAAGACCGATTGTTAAAAACGTCTCACCTCTTTTGTTTTTGTCACTTGTCGATGACATTTTTTCGGAAGTTTACAAAACCATTTGTGTCCCTTATTTTGATTGGCCAATTAAAAATGGCTCATTATACTAATTTCTAAATGTTTATTCACAGCTTAACAATACCAGATGAATGTCGGTTTAAAAAATCAACTACATGTATCATTCTTCACAAAAACAGCGTTATGGCAGGTTCAGTTTTGCAGTGGTTAAAAAAAAGCGCGAACAAACCTGAAACTGTTGGTTTACCTGACCTTTCAACGTGTTTAATGATAGAAGAAGTTCAATCGACACAGGCCACCAATGATGCCGTTGATAAATTAAACAACTCTACAAATCGTAAATAAAAACGCGGTAGTATACTACCTAATGTATTTTGAGTAAATGTACCATATTAACTCAGACTTTTTTGCTTGTTTTTTTTCTTTGTTCTAATGGATTTTATTATTTGCGTAAGTGTAATTTTCGCGGCTAAATTAAAAACGCGAAAAACTTGAAAATTACACATTCGCGAATAATACCCATTTTACAGTACTGTGTAAATACTGTGGGTTTTAAGTTCACTAGCAGACAGTGCAGGTTATACATTTTGTATAAAAACTAAACATTTTACAGTACTGTGTAAATACTGTGTGTTTTAAGTTCACTAGCAGACAGTGCAGGTTATACATTTTGTATAAAAACTAAACATTTTACAGTACTGTGTAAATACTGTGGGTTTTAAGTTCACTAGCAGACAGTGCAGGTTATACATTTTGTATAAAAACTAAACATTTTACAGTACTGTGTAAATACTGTGGGTTTTAAGTTCACTAGCAGACAGTGCAGGTTATACATTTTGTATAAAAACTAAACATTTTACAGTACTGTGTAAATACTGTGTGTTTTAAGTTCACTAGCAGACAGTGCAGGTTATACATTTTGTATAAAAACTAAACATTTTACAGTACTGTGTAAATACTGTGGGTTTTAAGTTCACTAGCAGACAGTGCAGGTTATACATTTTGTATAAAAACTAAACATTTTACAGTACTGTGTAAATACTGTGTGTTTTAAGTTCACTAGCAGACAGTGCAGGTTATACATTTTGTATAAAAACTAAACATTTTACAGTACTGTGTAAATACTGTGGGTTTTAAGTTCACTAGCAGACAGTGCAGGTTATACATTTTGTATAAAAACTAAACATTTTATCCTCTACTTTTGTTTCCCCTATTTCCTCTCTTTGTTAGTATATTTGGAACAAGTAAATTTCTGTATTTATGTCATATAGTTTGTAAAAAACTTTATATTGTAAACTATAGGGAGGGGCTTTAATACGAGACTACTGCCTATTGACGAAAATTACCAAAGCCACTTATTTTTCAATGGAAATATTGTTTGAAACCATGTTTAATTTTTCAGGCTGCTATTACCTTCTGTATTGGCGTAGCTCGACAACACATCACAGAATTACACTTCTGACTGAGCACGAGGAACTGCGTCTCCAGGTTCTGGTGCAAGGCAAAGGCGAGAGTTTTCCCGTCTATGATCAACGCGTAAGTGGCGTTGCTTCTGTCCTTCGCGATCTGATCAATGTGGTGCTCTATCAGAGACTTGGCTTGTTCCTGCAAATTAAAAACCTACAGTTGACACAAAATGATGATTAAAAACCTCTTCTACTTTATTCTATTAACTGAATCTTATTTCTTGTATGTAGGAAAAATCGGATAACAATAACTGTCCATGTCAGACTGTGAAATTTCCTTTTTCAAAATCAGAAAGACCTCCATTTCCTCCTTTATTTAATTTGTATTTTTATCACTCTTCAGTACAGTGCAGTGGAGTTTTGATTTTCGTCAATAAGATGCGAGGCATACACTAAATCAAAATACTCACCTCATTGTTGGCGTTTAGAATGATCAGCTCCTGCTTTTCATCAATGAGGTGCGAGGCGTATGCTATCTGGATAGCAGTCTCCTGCTTGTCTCCCGTCAGGACCCAGATGTTGATGCCCGCCTCGCGCAGTGTTGCAATGGCTTCTGGCACGCCTTCCTGTAGCTTGTCCTCAATACCAGTCGCTCCTGATAAACAAACAAGAGTTTGTAAATCTTAGGAACAAAATATTAACTATTGGCTATTAGATGTCAAACATTTGGTAATTTATATATATATTCGTAGAGAGGAAACCACAAATTTTTTCCATTAGTAGGATGGAATCTTATAGATGCACCATCCCACAGACAGGATAGCACATACCATGGTCTTTAATATACCAGTCGTGATGCACTACCTGGAAAGAAAAATAGCCCAATGGGCCCTCCGACAGGGATCGATCCCAGACCAAATGCACATCAAGCAAGCGCTTTACCACTGGGCTATGTCCCGCCCCATTTACTGAAGATGAACCAAAAGAAGACACCATTAAATTGGAGGCCGACAACCAGTTCTGGGTATGTTCACTCTTGGTGAAAATGAGAATAAATAGTTAGTTTCTTTATTTATTTCTTTAAATGTAGGATTTTGTTGTTTTGTTAGGGGAAATACGTGTAGTAAGAGTGATGCAGAGTTAGAGACTCCGAATAATTTGTTTTAATTAAACTACTTTTTTTCCCACAATTTTTTAAATGTTAAAACTTTTTTTTTTTTTTAAACATGACTGAAGTTCTGGCTACAGATTTTTGAAGCTATCTTAGAGATATGATGTTGTAAAACTGCTGTAGGTTATGACGTCACTAAAACACACACTATAGCGACGTCACTACATCACACACTATAGCGACGTCACTACAACACACACTATCGTGACGTCATAGCCTACAATGGTTTTATAATATCGTAGCACTAAGATAACTTTGAACTTGTCAGGCCTTGACATGCACATTTTACAGATCTGTATTGCATATTGTGTGAATCTGCATCTGTAATGTCTCGACATATCTGTGACAGTATGCACATACCCATGTATACATTGCTATCTATGGTAACATAGTGACCAAAATTCATTACGGGAGAAAAGTGCAAAACATGGTAATGGTAAGAACATCTCCAACCCAGTATTATAAATTAATGAGTTGGAAGCAGTTAAAATTAAAATCTGATCTTGATTATATATTTAGGTCAGATTCATACCACTGAGGGTGTGGCAGCTGAAAGATTCACTTATTGAAAGACTCATTACTTGAACATGCATACTGTGAGGTAACAACCAACAAAATACTCAACAAATTCCTAAATCCCTTGGCCTTGCTTAAGTGTTCTCTACCAATGAGGTAGATGCCACCCCTTATTGATTAAGATTATTATACACGACTAACCGAGTAATTCCAAATCGTATTCAATCCTGCACACTGATTCCATGATCAACTTTTCACGGTCATCTATGGAGGCTTCTGCTTCTCTGTGTCCCTTCACCCAGTGGAGATATTCCTTCTCTGACAGCACCTACACAAATCAATAAGTGTCATGTGAGAAAATCTATATTTTAGTTTATTAGTCTCAAATAATAAAGTTTAAAAAATCATAAGCCACCCCCCCCTCAAAACTCCAACCTATAACTAGACAGAGAGCTCAGATTTCCCACTGAAGTTATCCCCCCCCACCCCAAAAACCCCACCTAAATTTTACTTTCTAGCCACTATTTAAAAGTTTTCCCATGTGATGTCTCAAGTTAATATTATGGTAGACTGTCTAAACTGGACAATGCAACATTAAGGGTAGAGTTATTGTTTAAGGGAGATAATCATGTACAATTTGTAATAGTTAATACTGCAAAATATGTTTTGGACAGATCTCTGTGGAGCACATTGAGAGTGTGCCCAAGAAAGGCTTGCTAGAATCATTGGCTGTTGTATGAACATGTGTCACATAGCTGATTATTGTTAATCCAATAGTAACTGTTACACAGACATGCAACGCAGTAAAGTTACGTGGTTCAGGGGTTTATCCAGGGGTTCTGTGGGTCCGAAAAATGCTAAAAATTCTGAATATATATTTATTGATGTCTGTTCTAATAAATTAATTTAACACTGGTGTACCGCATCATTCAAAATATCCCAAGTATAACTTACATGTGCTAATTTCCCCCCAATTCCATCAGACATGGTATCATGGCAAAAAAATTGCTTTTGGTTATTTTATTTGATGTTTAAGTTAAATACCGTCACCTCAGTCAAGCAGGTTTTTAACTGATGGTTCTTTTAACCTCATGAATAATAACGTTTATTTCGAAAAGAACATGAAATTAACCAACTTAACTGTTTAATTCTGAAATGGAATGCAACCCTTTTGTAGAGTGGCCATCCGACATGCAATGGGTGGTTAGATTATTCGACTTCAATGTACAGACTCGGGGAATTTTCTCCCTAATGTAACCAATGCTCCACTTTAATATTTCAAAGGCTATGGAAAAGTGTATAAAGCTTGCTGCAAATTAAGAGTAGCCAATGTGATCACAATTTTTTTTTTTTTTTTATCTTACCCTCTAGCCTAAATGTCGCAACTGCCATGAATTAATGTGCAGAGATGTCATTAAATAAACATTTCTTTCTTGCTCAATACAGTTATGCTCTATTTTTATGTTTTGGAGATGATAAAGTGGTTTTTTTTTAAACAAATAATAGTTGAAAAACTTACCCTCTTTGCCATACACAATGTCCGCAAACCTTTCATGGCATAGCTTGTCAAATGTTCCACCGTTTTATCTTTCTGCAATTTATTTTCACCAACTGCAACAGAAAGCAAGACGTAACTAAAACAAGAACCTGATACGCATCCATCCTCTAACCTGACCATTCACTTATATGAAAAACTAGTGCACTGTATGAATCCCAAGTCAAAGTTATATTTACTCTGATTAAAATAATTCTCAATTCCGTAGATCAATGGTTACATGTTGGTATATTTTATTTTTCATACATGTTAAAGAAATATTATGTTCAAGCTAAAAATTATCATGTTGTGTCAAATGTCAAATATAACATATATAAAATTACAATTAAATGTGTTATATTTATTGTATACAAAGAGACCGGCCTCGGTGGCATCGTGGCAGGCTATCGGTCTACAGGCTGGTAGGTACTGGGTTCGGATCCCAGTCGAGGCATGGGATTTTTAATCCAGATACCGACTCCAAACCCTGAGTGAGTGCTCCGCAAGGCTCAATGGGTAGGTGTAAACCACTTGCACCGACCAGTGATCCATAACTGGTTCAACAAAGGCCATGGTTTGTGCTATCCTGCCTGCGGGAATCGCAAATAAAAGATCCCTTGCTGCTAATCGGAAGAGTAGCCCATGTAGTGGCGACGGCGGGTTTCCTCTCAAAATCTGTGTGGTCCTTAACCATATGCCTGACGCCATATAACCATAAAATAAAATGTGTTGAGTGTGTCGTTAAATAAAACACTTCTTTCTTTCTTTCTTGTATACAAAGACAAACCAATGGTGCTGGAATGTCCTGTCTGTGTTGTTGACCATAGTTATCAGGGCTCATGCTGCCCATTGCCAAATTGGCCAACAGCTAATGTTTATATAAAGTGCCTACATTTGGTTTATGGCTAATAAAATATTCCTTAAATTAACCACGTTTTAATAATTTTCAAGAAAATATGCTACAAATTTAAAAACTGGCCAAACCATAATTTGTTCCAGTGTGAACCCCCAAGTTATTCCCCCCCCCCCCCCCAACAATTTTTAAAACCCTCAAAACTTTCTGCTGTTTAGTTAGCATTTCTGACAACTGAAGTGACAAAATATGATTAGTGAGTCCACTGCATGTGGTTTACAGCATGTTGATTTGTCAGATGTTGGTGATATTCGTCGCTTGCATTACTTTGAAGATTAAATTTATTATTATATAAACAGAGTTCAACCAGCATATATAACAATTTATGCAGTCATTAAATGTCCACATTAGTTACAAATACAAAAATAAAACTGTATAGCTCAGACATCCAATAGTTGATCAATGAAGTTGTGTCATTTGAAAATATTTACTTTGCTAATTAAAAAAAGTTGTCATTAAGCAAACCCATTATAACCATATGACTTACATCTGCAATTTCTATTTAGGATACTTAGTATAGATGAATCGGCTCCCTTTGTATACAGAGTGATTTCCCCTGATCTGGGATGCTTGAGTATCACAGACATGCGTTTACGGATTGTGTCAAATTGAAGGATCTTTAAGACTTCAAAGTCCACTCTTCCTTCAGCTGAAAAATACAATCCCAGTAAAATAACTCATTGATTTATACAATTCCACATTTTTTATATAAATAAACTTCATATTCTTTAGAATATGCCATTGTGAAAAGTTTGTGAAAATGGCCTAACAGTCCTATTGGGCCTCTTTTCTTCTGTCCACATACTACATAAAATAACTTGACTAATCACTAATGTTTCCCAGTTTGTTTCAATACCTTATAATTAATTCTCAGTACGATTGAAACAATTCCTCCATACAATACATATTTGATTATTTCCCCTCAAAACCTGTATTTTACTATACATTAATAACAATGCCAAAACAAACCTGGTAAATATACCGCCACTTTTTCTGGTGATCTCTGCCACAGACGGCACCCATAAGCACTGGCTGCTTTGACAAGAGCCAGCTCATCGGGACTTTCTGCTTCGTATCGCATGTTAAATGAGACATCAGACAGGCATGAGCTAGAAATGCTACCCTCGGATTGCGTCTCGCAATTGTCACTCGGGTTCAGCGAAACAGTTGACGATCGGACTCGGAATCTTGAAGAAGGAGTGCTGCTTGGTGACTCAGACAAACGCCTGTAACGCTCATGGACAAAACCAACTGGTGGATTGATTCTACCTTTGTCTTCACCTTCCACGAAACCACTAGCATCCATCTGCCAAAAAACACAAATGTTTTTGTTATATGGGTATCAAGAGACTAAAACTACTGTAAATCAGGAAAACACTGGGTTGTGATATTACTGCATTGAAACAGGCACAGAATAAAATGGATATGTTTATTGTGTTCAGTGAATTAAACTTCACATTGTTTTGACAGTAACATGAGTGGAAGTTAGCCATGTTTTGTTAATTGGTAGTAAATTCCTCCACCTATTACTCCGAGCACCACAAAAATGACAAAGTCCGTCCCATCATTCTACAATTTAAAAAAAGAAAAATGTAAATAACTTCAGTTTAGTTTAAATGTGTTTTAGAAATGACAAAAATACTATGTTTGTGTGCAATTTACAAATCAACTGGCTCAGAAATAAATAAGTTGTAGTAAAAGTAAAGTTTGTTTTATTTAACGACGCCGCTAGAGCACATTGATTTTTTATCTTATCATCGGCTATTGGACGTCAAACATATGGTCATTCTGACACTGTTTTTAGAGGAAACCCGCTGTCGCCACATAGGCTACTCTTTTTACGACAGGCAGCAAGGGATCTTTTATTTGCACTTCCCACAGGCAGGATAGCACAAACCATGGCCTTTGTTGAACCAGTTATGGATCACTGGTCGGTGCAAGTGGTTTACACCTACCCATTGAGCCTTGCGGAGCACTCACTCAGGGTTTGGAGTCGGTATCTCGATTAAAAATCCCATGCCTCGACTGGGATCCGAACCCAGTACCTACCAGCCTGTAGACCGATGGCCTGCCACGACGCCACCGAGGCCGGTAAGTTGTAGTAAATTTCCTAGTATAAAAAAGCATTCGCTGTGGGATGAACTACAGGAAGTTTGATAAATAACATCCTCAACTCATGAACTGTTTGTTTAGCTTATTAAAAAAAAAATTTGTTGTTGTTATGCACCTCACATTTGTTTCTATTGACATAAACAATGTTTTCATTTGAACATTGAATTTTTTTTATTTTTTATTCTTAGTTGTTTTATAGGCAAGTAATTATTGCAAAAATGCATCAGATGCTATTTTTGCTGCATCAAGAATTCAATCAATTATCATCAATAAACTGGGAATCTAACTAATTCTTCCTTTGCAATCAATCCATAACAAATAGTAAAACAAGGAGTGTGGTTTACCCCATACTGTCTATAGATACAACCATGTTTATTAACAGTTAGCCAAAAAGAGGCTCTTACATTTCATCATTTATGTCAATACACTCAAGAAATTATTCTGACGTTTATTTAATTATTATGGCGGATGGCAGACATACCACTTTTAGTGTTTGGTGGAAGGCAAAAACTTAAATATGGATATGCATGTACTGCAAAAATTGATACCAAAACAGCCAGAAAAGTATAAACCAGCCTTCTGCAACTATTTTCACAGGGGAGACAACCAATATATGTGTATCAACATTTTGTTAAAAAGGAATAAATAATAATCATATCTTACCTTATCCTTGTGTTCATGATGGGTCACTACCACTGTGTTGCAGACAGTCATGAGCAAAAAGAATTCTTGTACGCGCTTCACGTGTTCTGGAATGACAAGCTCGACGCTATCGAGACTTCGCAAACACATGTTGGACATTTCACGCTGGAGTGCCGGCTCCAAGTTGAGGTTTTCTTGCATCTGAAATAAGTCACACAACAGCAGATACAGAAACAAATAACACAACAGCAGATACAGAAACAAATAACACAACAGCAGATACAGAAACAAATAACACAACAGCAGTTACAGAAACAAATAACACAACAGCAGATACAGAAATAAATAACACAACAGCAGTTACAGAAACAAATAACACAACAGCAGATACAGAAATAAATAACACAACAGCAGTTACAGAAACAAATAACACAACAGCAGATACAGAAATAAATAACACAACAGCAGTTACAGAAACAAATAACACAACAGCAGTTACAGAAACAAATCAAAATACAGAAACAATTCACAAAACAAAATACAGAAACAAACAACAAAACAGAAACACAAAAACAATTGGTAAACACACAATCAATTTAATTTTATTTTAACTTATTTTCGTGCTTATATTCAGGTTCAAGCATGCTGTCCTGGGAACACACTTCAGCTATCTAGGCCGTCTATCCAGGACAGTGGGTTAGTTTTAGTGGTTAGTGAGAGAGAAGAGGGTGTAGTGGCCTTACACCTACCCAATGAGTCATTAAAACTTGCTCTGGGTGGGAGCCGATACCGGGCTGCGAACCTTGTACCTATTAGCCTTATGTCCGATGGATTAACCACAACGCCACCCAGGCCAGTCACTCAATCAAAGAAGCCTTCTGAGTGTACCACTAAAGCAATATACATGTATGTCCTCTATTAGGCCCAACCAATTTTCCTGGCAGCTAAGTTCAAGGGTTATATACCTCCAAAAATTGGCAAATCCCAAGAAATACTAACAGAATAACTGGAAATAGATTTATTGAAAAAAAAACTGAAAAAAAAAGAAAAAAGGCCAATTTACTTTTTTTAGTTTTGTGAGAGAACCATGGAATTTTGAGTACAAAAAGGTGGTTTTGGCAGAACACCTTGATCCTTTTGGGTATTTGATAGCTAATTATGACATAACAAAGTTGACCATTTTAACAATAATTAATATTACAAAATATTGAAATACAAATTGGAGTTTGTTTCCAAAACAAAATCTGGAAAGCAGACACAGTGATTTAGAATAATGTCCATAAAAACTGAACATCTGGTCACATTTGTGCATAAGTAAACCCGACTTTATAAATTATGGCATAATTTTAAACATTACATCCTCTAAAATATAGAAAACATTTTAAAACCAACAACAACAACAACAACAAAAATTCTTATTCTTTTACACAGGAACATTATTTTATTTACTAACTAGTATTTATAAACTTTTAAGTAAAAATATGTTCACAAAAGGTATAAACTTGTACTCTTTCAATATATTTGGCAAAAATTAATCCCTTAGACTGAAGGTCAACATAAAAAATGCATGGAAACCACTCTAATTTCAATCCCATGCAAAAAACCTTTAAAATCTAGACTCAAGGTTTAAATGACATACTGTACGTATGAACTACAAATTATCAAATGCATGGCTATACAAGGTGTACTCACAGAACTACATCTGCTCATGGAAGCCATAGAGTTTCGACTGTCCAGGTAGCTGTTCTCAGAGTCACTTTCATCTGTAAAACATGGGGGAATTCATCAACAGTCATCTACAATTCTCTAATAAACAGTCTAATAATACAGAGCACAACTACAGATTGATATATGATAATTAATTTAACAAGCATTCTGACAGTACTACAAAAGCAATACACTTCCCCTTCCAGACCCGTCAAATTTTCATATCTCCCGAGTTGTCGTAAGTCAAAACACTTGAATACATTGATGGCAAAACTGGGAAAATCCCTATGAAAGTCAAACTTAATGTGTAGCCCTACTTGATAAGGGTAAATACAAAACTTCAACTTAGAGCATTGTCTCCAGCTCCCCCCCCCCCCCCCCCCCCCCCCCCTCCAGCCAAAAAACCAAAAAGTCCTGAGAACTAAATGCGGGCCAGATAAACGCACAGACAGATGGAGACAAAACCTATAGTCCCCTCCAACTGAACCAGTAAGTGACTAATAACAGGAAAACTGAATATGAATGGAAAGAAAAGAAATATAAATTGTGTTTAACAACAGCTATTAGGTGTCTAACAGTTATTATTATAACGACACTTGATTTGGAGTGAGGAAACCTACTGCAACTTCTCTAAAAAGCTCAATCAATTTTTAATGCACTTTCCTATAGAGAACACTACATATATATACATGGCTGATGGTTGGGTAGGGAAAACCCTTGAGCAGGGCTCATACTAGAAATTTGTTTGGTCTAGTCAATTTCCAGATATACTTAATATTTCCTTAAAAATTATTAAACAGAGAATGACCAAAAAAAATATATATTCCACTAGCCCACCAAAATAAAGCACTAGCCCAAATTTCTGATCAATTACAACATACTTTATATAAGGCTGAAAAACGATGTTTCAAGGAACCCAACCCCTATAGTACCTAAAACAAATCCAGCAGACCTGTTTTCATATCTTTTTTTTATGTACATGAATATTTTTTTTAGTATTTATATTATTTAGTGAAAATTTATCTCAACCTGCAGAGGTGATTGAAGTTTCAAAAAGAAATTAATATATATATATATATCATATAATATCTTACATTTTCAGTGCAATCAAAGTATGTGATATTTTTCAGATCACATACTTTAAGAATTTGATAACTTGGCAAATTAGATGTAAATTAGTCAAGGTCTCGGCACTAGGTTTAAGCAAACGTACTTGGGTGACACTCCATGATTGTCGTATGCATTCATAGTCATCAAGTAAAAACATTTCAATGGCAATTTGACACTGAAAGCTGTCCAGCGTTCAGAAAACAAAAAACATTAGGCATAACTTTATTTTGAAATAAAGACATCCAAAATGACGTTATTCGAGTTTGACGTCATTTCCATTCAAAAATACACTGCACCACATATTCTTATGTCATTTGAATATCTAGTAATGGCGGACTGGAATTAAAGTTGCGTGTACAGTTTACAAAAACACGTTGTATTAAGCTTGAGCTTATATGATAAAGAGATTATTACCCTAATGTATTTCGGTATCGTCAATATCATATATTAGGAATAAAAATTGTATTATGCGAGCCTCTGGTAATAACCTCTATATATATATATATATATATATATATATATATTTTAAATTGCATGACCTACCCTATTTTGTCACGTTTGATCCTAAATCACTGTCTAGTTTTTTCTTTTGCGCGAGATTTTACTACCACGTGACTTGTACAACAAATCAAAATGTGCATTTTATTAAAGTTGTTTCCTGTCCATGAAGTCTGTATTGTGTGTATTGTTATAATTGACGATGTAGAAACTTCTTGCTACTGCATTTTCTAGAAATCTAGTTCAAGTTGAATATTAATATATACTTATTGATTTGTTGATAGTATGCGATGACTAATATCACAATAAAATGTATGTCAGTGGAGGTAAAACATTGTGAGCTAGCGGTGTTTTTGTAGTTATGGTTAAGGTTAACTTAAGGAATATTGTATTAGCCAAAGACTAAATGTTGTAGCCACTTTGTATTAACAAATTAGCAACTGGCTTATTTGGCAATGGACAGGGTGAGCCCTGCTTGAGTCCACTGAAGGCATCTGATCCTATGACCCATCAGACATTAAGAGAGCACTAACCACTGAGCCAATTTTACAGAAAACAGTATTTACCATTTCTTTCAATGTTAAAAATATACGAGACAGAGGCAGGTTCTTCGTAACTCATTACAATATGTACAACCAATACATTTATAACTGCTTTTACATGGATGAAATACCGTAAGGGATCTTTATAATAAAACAAATTTAAAAAATTCTTAAACAAACACATCGTTTTGATTAAAATAGTCTAATGGTTTGACTGCACATGTACTTCTTTGTTTCTTTTCGTGTATCTCTATTTTCTTTCACAATCCTGTTGTATATAACACTCTCTTATCCTCAATTTGAAATTAAAATAAACATACATAAATTTTATATGTACATATATGTGTATATATATCTATTATTTTATAATTATGTACTTGTCACCATTATATTGTATGTATATAGGAGAGGGCCTAGTAAGTTGCCCAATCTTTTTGATGTTTATGCAATAAAATAGGTTTCCAATCCAAGCTACTGAGCAACATCCTGTTGCAACAAAGGGGAATAATCTGTCTTCTTTATGTGGTTGTAGCCAGCTGGTTAAAGCGTTTGCCTGATATGCAATTGGTCCGACATTGATTCCCATCAGTGGATTATTTCTCATTCCAACTAGTGCACCACAATTTGTATATCAAAGGCCATGGTATGTGCTATCCTGTCTCTGGGATGGTGCATATAAAAGATCCCTTGCTATTGATGTCAAAATAACCAAATGTTTGATCAATAAATCAATGTGCTCTAGTGGTGTTGCTAAACAAAAACACATTTTAAAAACTTTCTTTACCTGGTAGATGAGGATAGTCAACTCCACCAATGGAGCAACTCTTGAACTCCATCTTGTTTTCTGTCAGTGTTCCGGTCTTGTCAGAAAATATGTACTGGACTTGCCCGAGATCCTCTGTAATGTTGAGGGCACGGCACTCGATGCGCCGGTCAGACTCTTCATGGTATAATTCCAAATCCTGGTTTATGAAATAGATCTGCCCGAGTTTGACCAGCTCAACTGAGACGTACAAGGGCAGGGGTATCACAGCCTGAAAATTAGAAGATAAAATTGAAAATTAAATCATATACACAATTCAACAAATTACAATAAGAGAGTTGAAGATAAGATTTTAAACAAGGATATTTTGCAAAAGAAAAAAAGAAAAAGAAATAGGTCTTGAAATATAGACAAACCGTGGGTAATTCTTAAAATACAGTTTCAATGAAAAACCAAACCTTAAAATTACAGATTGGTTTTGCAAAAAATAATACTTTTGTTTGCACATTATATTGTATATATTATTATATAGAGGATAATAAACAAGTTACCAGTTATTATCAAATTTATGTCCCGAGTGAAATAATGTTCAGTTGTCACGAGCTTTAGCGAGTGACAAATGGAAATTATTTCACGAGGGACATAAATTTGATAATAACTGGTACCGAGTTGGTTATTCTATTTATTACCTCAGCTATTTTTTTCTCTAAAAGCTTTTATTTTCAATGCATATGCACGAAGGCCAACCTGTATAGAAATGATGTAACCCACTTGATGCACTGTTCTAAGAATTACTATAACGTTGTAATTTAATCACGTTCATAGATAATTTTCAAAAACAAAAGTTCTCTTTATTCTGCAAAAAAATCTATTAAGGAATTGCATTAAAATGACATTTTGTTATAAATTTAACACCAAAAACTGAGAGCCATAAACGCAAACTCTTTAAACTACATGACGTGATTTTGTGTTTGCCAAATCGTGATGACGTCATATTTAGTACCGACAAGGTCATTGGTTTGTAAGTGTCAAATTGTCCAATAGTATTGTCCGTTAGACCAATGCAGAATATTTCTCACTGAGAAAATATGGAAAATATTTCCCTGTTATGAGTGACCGCTGAGGTAATAAATTATATATTATATTTAGTGCAGCAATTTTCAATTCTCAGAGACCTATCATTGATTAACTTAAAAGGCATGCAAGGCTATTATTTTCCAAAACAGTGCATTCCCTTACATCAAGTAGATAACATTTTGTTGTATACTCTCCAATATACACATGTATATCTTCAAACGGTGGGGTTTTTGGCATTATTTGCTTTGCTTTGAGACCATCAGAAATTGTACAAGTAAATTATTTAATAAATATTTGTGTAAGTATTATTTTTAGAAAGGTACCTGAAATATGATGATGTAAGTCCAGAACACGATGAAGCCCTGATACAGTGGGCTGTACTGGTCCAAATCACCAAATGATATAAATGGGACTAGATTGGTATTTTCGCCCACCAGGTCATATTCAGACAACCAAATTCCACTACCTGAAAATATAAAAATATTTAAATAGTGACATGTGACACAGAAAATACAATAAATCATTTTTACCCTGACTTATGGCACAAACAATATATGTACAGTGAAAGGTGCCTAAACCGGACCCTGAACATAATGAAATCATGTCTAAACCGGACCCTGAACATAATGAAATCATGTCAAAACCGGACCCTGAACATAATGAAATCATGTCTAAACCGGACCCTGAACATAATGAAATCATGTCAAAACCGGACCCTGAACATAATGAAATCATGTCAAAACCAGACCCTGAACATAATGAAAACATGTCAAAACCGGACCCTGAACATAATGAAAACATGTCAAAACCGGCCAAATTTCATGGTCCCAAATTTTCTCTTATTTAAGAACTTGAAAACCCCCAGAACCTGTCAATTTATGGAACCAGATTAATTTATTTGCTCAGAAATGCAAAATCCGTAATTAATTAACCTGAACAAACCGGCGTCGTGTAAACGAATGAAGAGTCAACTTAACGAAAACGTAACTACCAGAAAACAATAATGACCAAAAGTGCTGTTGCATCATGGGTCACCGATTTCTGTAGTCTCAGCCCAGCTTCACAGACATCGGAGTAATTATTGCTTGGTTGTTTTCAATTGTATTGTCTGGTGCAGTGCATTAAATTCGTTTTAGCTTCAGACAAGTTTCAATACTTACACATTAGAGTTTCCACCTTTGATTCTTTGTCAGTGTACTTTGATCATGAATTACTGACACACTGAACGTAAAATGCTAGAAACAACTACATTAAGAGTGAAATATACACACATGTGACATAATTTGTATTTTATACACTAAATACAAGTAGAACATTTTATTTTTTCTGTGATGGAAACGAGAAATATGCACACTGAATTTTGCTAAGAAAGTACGAAAAGGTCTCAGCATCAACAAGCTAAACATACATGTAGACATACATAATTTAAAAAAAAGAAGTTTTTTTTTGTTTAACGACACCACTAGAGCATTGATTTATTAATCATCATAATAAACATTTGGTAATTTTTACATATAATCTTAGAAAGAAAATCTGCTACATTTTATACTGACATGTGATACAATAAATAATTTTCACATTAACTAGACTTGTGGTACAGAAAAAACCAAAACAAAACAATTTTCCACTGACCTATGGCACAGAAAAAACAGAGGAAGAGTAGCAGGATGACACACCAGATAACATCTCGGTTCAACTTGTGCTCCAGCTTACTCCTCTTGTAGCGTGGGCCACGGTTATTCAACATCGCCTTCGTCTCATGGCCTGGAAACAAAACGAAACAAATATCAGGTTATTGTCACCTCAGCACATTTAACTTTATGGAAATCGGTGTCTTAACATACAGTTATTTCGACACTAGAGTTTAATAACCTAGAAAGGCAAATATGCTCACTGGTAAAAGCAAAAGAATATTTGGTTAATAAAATCTCAACACCATTTAATCTATGATTAATAAGTTTCACTTTCTGGCACATCGCTACTCATATTATTAATTAGCAGCATGCAAGCCAGTACCCTAAAGTAGTACCCTAAAGTATTATATTATGTTGTTTTATTATTGTTATGTACACAACCCATGTTTTACCCTTGGCATGTGTTGTTCTATTTGTAAACAAGGGGCTGGCAATAAAACTTATAAACAAAAAACAAAACAATTGTTGTTGTGGGGTTTTTTTTTAGCAGCATGTGATTTTGATAAGCATCCCCCCCCCCCCCCCCCCCATTGTATGTAATACATACCAAAGTCTCTGACATACATGTACCAATCAAGAAGTAGTCGTTGGAATGAAATAACTACTTTAAGTAACCACTTTCTGTAATAAGATGAATGCAATGGATCAGTGCTATGCTGTTTTGTGTGTGTGTTTTAATGATTTATTTTGTATTCCACAACTCCATATACTGTTTCCTTTTGACTTTACTATATATCACTATTGACTGTGTGTTTTGTAATAATTTTAGAATTTTATTTTATTTATCTTTGTTAATGTATTTTTTTTTATGCTGGGTTATCGTTAAACATCCATCCACACATCCATTCATTTCTACCGTAGCCTATCACATTTACAACTAGCTAAATTATTTTTAATAGCTGGCTAAATGCTACGTAAGTATAAATTAAACCAGATCAATAACTAATATTAATACTTTTTCAATACCTTAAGATCAGCATAAAGTAAAATCTCACCAGCATATATGACTATTCCCTCTACATAGTCGGTGTTCCTGATGATACATCCACGAAGCAGCAGGTTGTCATAGTTTAAAGCAATCTTTTCATCATTTTCTTGAACTCTGGAAGTGAAATAATTATTTTGTTGTAGTTTAGAACATTTTTTTTTTTTTTATTAAAATAAAGGTTGAAAATGTAAAAAAATGTTTTATTAAATCTGCTGACACCTATATTCATAAATCCTTATGTAATATATAGGCCTACAATCGAAATTCATTACCTGGTTTTAAAATTTGTTATCTGTTTTAACAAAAGTTATTGCTAACCATAAAGATTACAATGGGATTGGTAAACAGGCACAGCCTAAGCAAAGACCTCTCCTTTGTTATTTTATCATTAAAGTGACTGAACCAAAGAGTTCGAGATAACATAATAGTTGTTGCTGATAATTATATACAATATTTATTGATTGCAGTCCTTCATATGAGGTGTGCGATTGTGCTTATGTGCCCAACTGTACCTTCATTTTATCTTAGGATTTTGTTTTTAACAATCCACCTCGAATATGGTATCAAAATATTTTTTGCTTTTCTGTTTTGTTTCTTGCAAGTGCAGGGGAAGGGGGTTACACAGCCACCCTGCTTTAATTTTCACGCAGTAAGAAGACTGCACTACACATGGGATTTTTTATAAGCATCGACAGCGGGTTTCCTCTCTCAATATCTGTGTGGTCCATAACCATATGTCTGACACCTTACATGGGCGGATCCAAGGGGGGGGACCAGTTGGACGCGTCCCCCCCCAAAAAAATTGTTCAAGTGCCCTCAAAATGTCCAAGTGCCCTTTTTGTTTGTAGAATTTTTTTTTTTTTAAGTAAACAATAATTATATTGTAGATAAATGAAATCAAGATTTTCGTGTACATGCGCAAGCTTGCTGATATGTGTCTGTGTTATTGAGTCTCAGTGGGGCCCCATTGAGGTTCTAACGCGAGTGACGCCAATTTACTTCATTATTGCTAGTATATTATGACGTAGAACTGTAGGAATTCATATTAATTGTAAATATCAAAACTTGTAGTAAGGTGCCCTTTTGACGAGTCAATGTGCCCTTCTTTTTTGGTCCCCCCCTAAAAATATTTCCTGCATCCGCCCATGCCTTATAACCATAAATAAAATGTGTTGAGTGCGTCATTAAATAAAACATTTCCTTCCTTCTTTATAAGCATATTTTTGGTCATAAATTATGTGACTTTTGTAACTAATTTGAAATGTCATGGGTTTTTTATATATATATATATAAAACTTAAAAGTCTATCATTCTAAGTAACAGTGTTAAAAACAAAACCTCAGCAAAGAATAAGGAGGCAAAAAACAAAGACGAAGAGTGAAAAAGAGTAAATGCATGCACACTGAACTAGAAATTAAATTAAACACACAAGAGAAGAATTCAAATTTTAAAATCTCAGTTGCCAGAAAGACAACAACAAAAAATCTGATTTATCGCTTATAAGTTGAATTTGTTTTGACAATCAAAATATTTTATAACTTGGGTTCAACTTATACTTTTTAGGGGTCAGAAAATTCACAAACAAAAATTTGGGGAATGTTTTTAATGTTGAATTATCCCAGTGTTTATACTCAAACGAGTTATTTTGTCAATTTAATTTTTAGAACTTCAGTTTTTTGGCATTAGATTGATTTTGGTTATAAATGAAATGTGACATGAAAAGATGCACTGATCTCACAAGCTAAGACAACAGTCCACTTAATTAAAATAACAACTATCACTAATAGCAAAATTGTAAACAATGCTAAGCATCTATTGCCTCCATTTATTCTGCAATCTGGTCACTGGAATTAATCTTTAAACAAAAAACAGTATATTTTCCTCAATAGAGTTACCGTTCTTTAGTTGAATGTCAACTTTCAGTTTCACATTAGATATCATACTGGTCTATTGATAAATAAAGTTATTGTTTATACACACAACCATGCTGTACAGTGTTATAAGGTAACAATGAAACAGTGTTCACCATCTATGTGTAATTAGATTGGTTTGGAAATAGAATACTGCGGATGTAGAAAGCTGATGTTTCAAAAATAAGTATCTTTTGTTCAAATATTGTATATATGAACCATTTATGATTCTCATTTGCTGAAAGTAAGAAATACTGTAATATTTATTGGTAATTTTTCATGGGTCGACTTATAAATGGGTCAATAACAAAACATGTTTTCAGGGCTTGAAATTAGGGTCTCAACGTATAGGCAGGGTCAACTTATAGTCGAAGATATACGGTACTCAAGTTGAAGCACACTGTGTCTCACATCAAAAGAATGTTACCGTAGAAATCTCCTTGGAAGAAAGCAGTTGTTGTAGGTGCATATAATCAAAGTCTCATGCCATCCAAAAGGAAAACAATTTAGCTTGTTGACCAACCACAAGTGAAAAGAAGACTTTTGAATGAGCCGAGACAGATAAGTGACAAAATATAAGACGAGACAAAGGCCTGTGTTGAGAACTATGATCTATTAGAAGATATCAGCTACATGTGGCCTGGGAAGAAATTACAGTGTGCTTAATTTCCTTGTGGAATAAAGGAAAAGAAACAGAAATGAATCCTGACAATGGACCTCAAAGAAGTTCATGTTCAGATTAATGAAATGTGATGGAAATAGTAAAACATGTATTGACAAGAGTCTGTAATGACTGTGGTGTAACCAGTGTCAACAGGTACTTTGACAGCTAGGATTTGAAACTAACACTTCAATATTACCAATTGAAAACATGCAACGGGAAAGTCCAAAAACTGTCTTGATATGCCAACATGCTTTTAAACAAAGTCGGAGCTCTACAAATAGCTTTCTACTATGTCCAGACATAAGTATAATGTTAAGCGATAACAAGCTGACTTGTGTCACTTGAAAAGGCACCTTCTGGTTTGGTTATTCATGAAGACCTTTCTGAAAATTATGCTGCCAAACAGCAGGGGAAAACATGGCTGCATATTGATGCTCACAACAAATAACAGTTTTCACTGAATTTGTGTACTTTTTTGAGGCTGATAACTAGCATGCATACTACCTGATAACTGAGTTGAAGCATGCATACTACAGCATTGTATCTGAAACATTAACACACAACAAACGTGTGTACATGTTCAAAGCTTCCTTGGTAAATAAAACATGTACACTACTACTTAGGAGCTGGATCCCAGTTTAAAAATCAATTCAACGTTTATAACATGCTTTACTACAAGCTGATTTCAATTGTACTTGCGACTGGAATTTCTTTACCAATGCACCAGTAGATGGTATCAGTGGTGAGACCAACCATAGTGTGTGGAGAGAAGTATTAAAAGACAATGTGTGACGAAGACAGCTTTCCAGTTCTAGGAAGTGACAAAGAAACAGAACAAAACAATAACTGTATAACAATAAGCTAAAATAAAAGAACACTTTGCTCATTTCCCAAGCTGCTGGCAAAACTGCCAAAGGTTAACAGACACTGGGAGCCCTCACTTTCCGAAGCCAGTGGCTAAATGTACAATTGCTAGTGCTACAAATTTCAAACTTTTTAAATTCTGGCCAGGATATCAACAGAAACAAAATTCTCCCCAAACCTGGAAAACGTGGACAATGATCAAGTCAAAGAACAGCATACAAACTTGTTAAATGTTAGTCAGGGAAAACATTGAGGAATAGTCTACAGCCTCAACTGAGAAAAATTATGTGCACAGTATTAATTCTGGTTCTTTTGCACTTGCGAGTTTTAAAACCAGGAAGACAATCAACATTTATGCTGGATTGATAACTGATACTGATGAGCACTTCAGAAACTGAAGTCTTTCTTTGTGCAAAATAAAGCAGTAAAAGGATTTTTGGCTTTCCAGACAGAGAGAGAATAAAGCTTGGGTAGAGACAAATTAAGTAATGTAAGTACTCCAAACCCCTTCTATGGACATTCTATACTTTCATTCCGTCTTTGTCACCATTGGGAGAGGTTGTCTGCATCTTGCTCCAGCGTTGAAGACTAGTTAAATGCCTTGTGCGCTTTAAATTTATTAGTTACCACCCGGGACAAGTTGTAAGTCACTAGCTATTATGTTTGCCATTGTTTTCTCTTACAGGCTCCAGTTTAGGCTCGAGATTTCCTTAAAAAACTGTCTACTATTACGTCCTCAGTCTGTCCTTCTTGCTACCTTTTGTTCGTCTGTTTAAACTATTGTAACTTGTTTTTGTCAGTATTAACTCTTAATTATTGTTTTTTAGTAGTGCCAGCTACTATTTAAGACAGTATTGATAGTTGTACTATACTCCTAATCACTTAAAAATAGTTAATTCCTTGTTAAAACATAGTTTACGTTAAAACTTTAATATTTTATTAAAACCACAACTTGACCTTTGCCCGGCCGCCATGACAGAACCTGATTTTGACGTGTCGGAGATAAGTAACGAAAACAATCTTACTGTAAACCATAAAGACACTTCCAACAATGGTAACACTGCAGAAACTAAACCAGTAAATGAAAAAACTCTGTTCAAACAGTTGCAGTGGTGCGACGAGTTGGGCGGTACCCCCAAAATAAAATAAAAACCATTAGATGCCTCCACCCCCTCCATTTACGACTCGGACACCCCCATACCACCACAAGACCAAACGAAAGAAGAAATATCTACCCCCCCACCCCTTACCAGGAGGGAGCCAGGAAGAGACGTGTTAGACTTTTGGTGACCCAAGACAGATGAAGAAGTCGGTGAGTACACTATTCCTACTTCCAACCGCTACAAGCGGTTGGAAGATGACATTTATGATTTTTTTTTAGGTGAAGGTACTTGTAAGAAATGCAAAATAGTTAACAATTATAACAGTTATAATTAAACAATACCAGTATTGCTTCCAACCAATTATGGGAGACACGAGAACTAAAATACCCCCAATTCCCCCACATAATACTAAAACTACTACTAATAATTATAATATGAATAATAATATTAAAATTGGAAAAAAAATATAAAATTGATATGGAAATATTTAAAGGTTTGGTCATTCTACAATGGAACGCTAGAGGCCTGAAATACAGGGGCCATGGAGACGAATTAAAAAATTATGTTAAAGATACTAAACCAGTAATTGATTTAATTTGTGTACAAAAAACCTGCCTTGCCACTGATAATTTAAATAAAACTAAAAATAATAAATATTTTACTATGTTCAATATCCCAGGCTATTTTGGCTTCTTCCACAATACAAGTGGCACTTATGGGGGGGGGGAGGGGGGGAGAGAGAGAATAGCTATATATGTCAGAAATGACCTGTCTTACTCCCGCATCCCGTTACAAGCTACACATACTAATATTGAGGTCTTGGGCGTCACAGTACATGGTGGGACTGAAAACATTAATATTTATAATTTTTATATCCATCCAGGCAGTCTCCAATATAATCTTACTTTACAAAACTACCTGGATTCCCTGTCTGAAAAACATAACACTAAAAAGATTATTGTTGGAGATTTTAACTGTCGTAATACTCTTTGGGGCTCCAACAATACTGATAAACAATGGACCATCGTAGAAAAATTTATGGAAGAATCCCAAGTAACTTGTATTAATGATGGTACCCCGACATTTTATTCAGATTCTTACCACTGCTGGACGTGGCTTGACCTTACCATGGTGTCAGACGGGATGGCCCCTAAATGTGAGTGGCAGGTCATGAACGACTTTAATAGCGACCACCTCCCCATAATCACCTACTACAATCTTAATGGGTCATGGAGGGAACCGGTAAAAGCAAAAGATAAATGGAACTTTAATAAAGCAGACTGGCCAGGTTTCTTCCAATTATGTTCTAAACTTAACCCAAATGATATTAGAAGTAAAAATATAGACACTTTTAATACAAATTTAACAGATAGTGTTATTAAAATAGCTAATAAAACTATTCCGATTTCCAACTCTAAAATTAAATATAATTCAGTTCCTTGGTGGAGAGATGAACTTGCTAAACTTACTAAACATAGAAATAAAATGCGTAAAACTTATCAAAAAGATAAGACTAAAGATAATTTTAATAATTTTAAAGAAAGTAAATTTAAAGCTACTCAAGGTACCGTATATTGCCGTGTATTAGCCGACTTTTGAAGTCTAGAAACACTTTCCAAAAGAAGAGAGTCGGCTAATACACGGAGGCAACAAATTGGAGCATAAAATTCCGATCGACAATACTCCCAACCGTGACTTATAAATTTTTATCAGACCCTTAGCCTTTCACAGATTATGTAACAATAATTTGTGCACAGTATAAATAAAACACCCCATCATGCAATATTATGCAGTTTTTTGTTCTTGAATGCATTATAAGTTTGATGAATAATAATAAAAAATTGCTTGTTTTATTGTCATTTCAATGGTAAAAATGAATTCTTTCCAACTGTCCATCTTTGTTTGACCTGTGCTGGGACCAGTCTTTCATATAGCAAATTTAAGATACAAAACGGTGTTTTTTCTTTAAACAAGTATTATATTTCTAATATTATTGTTTTGTTGGGAGGGTGCATTAAACTGTAAAGCCGCACACCCTAGTTCCATCCAGCGAAAATAAATTATAATTTGGTTAATCTACAAACCTGTAACACACTTAGATCACGTTTTTATCAAATGGAGTGAAAAAGCAGGTTTTATATCGATAAATACCATGGGAATCCCCATGTCCCAATTGCTTGAAATAATTTTGAAAGTTAGTATTCTGATGTCACCGG
Source organism: Gigantopelta aegis (assembly GCF_016097555.1). Lineage (NCBI taxonomy): Eukaryota > Metazoa > Mollusca > Gastropoda > Neomphalida > Peltospiridae > Gigantopelta > Gigantopelta aegis. The sequence goes on from NC_054704.1 coordinate 55,152,826, forward strand.
TAGATGTCGCTCGAAGCACAACAATGCCTACAATGCCTACGTCACGACAAATTTCACAGACTTGGGGTGCGTTTCTTTCACCTCTCCTGGACATGTTCCAAATGTTCTGTCCTGGTTGTATCCCCTCTCCAGATATCGTAAGACTTAGCAAAATTATTGGTTTTAAGGGTTTTTAACGTTTTGTATTGAGACACTTACTTGTCTGAACTTTATTGTTACTGAAAATGTTCACGAACTGTGAAGGAAAATCTCACAAATGAACAACAACAAATCGGATGGTGATTGCGTGAACCGTGCATGAAAAAACAAACCGAACCAAAATGATAACGGTCACGTGGTATACCAACATCTGTGACATTGAAATGGAAATATCCCCTCTAAAAATAGATTAGACCTTGTCTGCTCAACGTTTTTTTCTCAAACGCGCGTGTGTTTTTAAGAAATACGAAAAATGTATTTTGTGGTATTACAAACACCAGGATTACCAGGATTACCAAAAAACACTTCAGGTGAATGGAAATGTATATTCTAAATAATAAACGGTAAGTAAAGTGCAATTTTATTTGTGAAAAAATGGGTTTAATAGCGAAAAACAACGCCATAATGGTTAACAACTAGCCGTAACTAGGGTGTGTCCCTTTAACATTACCGACTGAAAAAACATAACATGAATTTCAGGACGATAATTACTCCCACTATTGTCACATGACCATACCATATACAGTGAACTGCAGTCACGGACCGCATGATCTTTTGTTTTTGTGTGTGTGGTGGGGGATTAAATGTGCCTCAATGATTTTACTTTTTGCTGTCCAGTGAATAAATTAGTTACTTGTGTGCAGTGATACAGCTTGAATTATTTATTTTTCAGTTATGCTCTATCAGTCCTAAATTATTTTTCACGGCATGGTAGATCGCGATTACCGTGTTTGTAATAATTAAAGGGAAAACAAATATAATCATTATGAACAAGAAAAGCACAAGTCTGTTTGTTGACAGTATTATTGAAATCGATATAACATACAGCTTGACAAATGATGACTTCGGCTTATACACAAGGCCGATGATTTTGTACTAGATATTTAGGGTCAAACTAAGAGGTCGGCTTATCCAAGGAGTCGGCTAATACACGGCAATATACGGTATACTTAAAGCCAAAAAAGAATCTTGGGTTAATTTTTTTTCATCACTCAATAATAAAAACAATAGTAAAGATGTTTGGTCAAAGATCAAACGCATTCAGGGGAAATCAGTTCCTAAATCTTCACTTCTCAGCTCTAATAAATTATATACTAATAATCAACAAAAAGCCACTATTTTTGGACACACATTCCAAAAAATTTCAAGTAATAGTAATTTTCCTTTAAATTTTTCTCAACGTAAAGACCACTTAGAAAATAAATTCAAAATTCCCCTGGATGCTAAATTCCCCAGTACTACTACTAAATAAAATTTACCATTTACTATTCAGAAAATGGTTGAGGCTTTTACTCATAGGAAAGGCACCTCCCCAGGACCCGATAAATTTAACTACCTATTTTTTAAGAATATGCCTAAATTCATCCTCAACCTTTTTCTAGAATTATATAATATGATTTGGAAACAGGGCTACCTTCCCCTTGCATGGAAGCATGCTGAAGTTTTTAGCCTCCCCAAGAAGGGGAAGAATTTAACTAACCCCTCTAATTATCACCCTATTTCCTTAACCTCTAGTATTTGCAAAACCATGGAGAGTTTGGTTAACTTCAGACTCAGCTTTTATTTAGAAAGTAACCATCTTTTGACCTGTTTTCAGAGTGGATTTAGAAAAAACCACTCTACTACCGACCACTTATTTAGGCTTCAATCAGAAATTTCTAATGCTTTTAGTTTTGGTGATAAAGTGGTCGGAATATTTGTTGATCTGGAGAAGGCCTACGACATGGTTTGGCGTCATGGCTTACTAATTAAAGTGTATGACATGGGTATTAAGGGACCCATGTTTACATTTATTGAACGTTTTATAGCTAACAGAACTTTTTCTGTTAACGTAGCAGAATCTTTTTCTGATGTCCTGGAGCTAGAAAACGGTATTCCCCAAGGATCAGTCATAGCCCCAACACTTTTCAGCATTTTTATTAATGATCTGGCCTCGGTCTTGCCTAACTCGTCTAGGAAAGACACTAAGCTAAGTATAGGACAACTTTTTGGCGATCTGGAAAGTGTATAGTAAAAATTTAAATAGATATTCAAAAAGACATAGATAAACTGCAAAATTGGGCCGACTCCTTGGGGGTGACCATATCTAAATCTAAGTCCTCTGCTATGTTATTTTCAACTAACCATTTAGCTAGAACTCATAAACTAAACCATAAACTAGATAACTCTCTTATCCCACAAGTAACAACTGATAAGTTTCTGGGGGTTACCTTTGACCAATCACTTTCTTTTGTTAAACACATAAATGAGGTAGTTAATATTTGTAATAATTATATTAACTTATTTAGGGTTTTGTCAGCCACCACTTGGGGGGCTGACAGACACACTTTATTAATGATCTCTGAAGCCTTAATAGTCTCCAGACTCCAGTATGGTGCTCAGGCCTTCTGCTGTGCTTCTCCAACGCAGCTGAATAGACTGGAAACAGTCTACAACAAGGTGCTGAGAACCATAATGAAAGTTTCTCCTGGTACCCCGAATGACAGTCTGCGTGTTGAACTCAATATCCTCCCCCTCAATGTTAGGCGCACCCAATTCTGTCTTAGACATTGGTTCAAAGCCAAAAACTTAGTACCCACAAATCCAGTCGCGGTTATGAAGCCTAATAACGACTTATATTTACATATAGACATTAACTCTGCTATTAATTTTAATAATAGAATGGCTTTTAACCTAGAACTCTTGGATCTAAGCCCTGATAAACTAACTTTCTCTTTGGAGCCACCGTGGTTAATTAAACCCCTCAATATTTCATTACTCTTAAGAAATGAGACCTTGAAAACTGAATTTAACCCCTTTAAGAACATCTTATTTAGAGCTGCCTTAAATGATTTTTATGCTGACCATATTCATATCTATACAGATGGCTCCAAAGACACTGACACGGGTAAAGCCGGTATGGCATTCTATGCCATGCCGGGCTTACCCACTTCACTTGTTTCCTGTCAAGCCAGAATTACCGACCATGTCTCTGTTTTTACCACAGAACTGGTCGCTATTTATTCTGCTTTTAAATGGATACTATCGGTTTCTAATAAATACCCTGCACCTCAAAACATTCTTATTCTGTCTGACTCCTTGAGCTCCTTACAAGCTCTTCAGAATCTTAAATTCAAGAGTTCATATCTTATTAAACAAATTATCAACATTATTAACTATTAATGATAAAGGTTACTATATTGTTTTGGAGTGGGTTCCTGCCCATGTCGGCACGCAGATTATCTTGCTAAAAAAGCACTCTTACATAATAAAATTGATATTAATATTAATGTTAATTTTCATGAAATTATGGCCATAGCACAAAAATTTACTTAAATTTTGGCAGAGTGGGATAACAAAACAAGACTATGGCATTATTTAATTAAACCTAAAGTCAACTCTAAAAAACTCACTTATTCAAATCCTAAAACTGAAAATATTACTAGGCTTCGTTTGGGGGTGGTATATGGACTGAACGACAGCAAACACAGAATAAAAAAAAGCCCTACTGCTATGTGTACGGTATGCAATAAACTAGACAACGTAAGACACTACTTGTTCTATTGCACTAAATTTAATCATGAAAGAACCACCCTAAAAAATTTAATTACAGATCTTAATATTAAATTTAATCCGGTTAATTTATTTAATTCACCCCTTGTCCATAAACAAATAGTGGAACAGGCCATTATGACATTTGTAGATAATACTAAGATTGCAATATAAATTAGATATGAAGTATAATCTATATTAATCATTATAATTAATATATAAATTTATATATCGGACGGCCTGAGGATGCAATTTTGTGTCAAATTATATTTTAACTGAGGAGCCGTATTAATTATACATAATTAACTATTACGATGGCTACTCAGTGGCTGGTGGCCGCCCGAGTCCCCGGTGGTGATCACTCCTTCGACGCTACCCTCCCATGGGACAATGACTAACCACATTTTAACCATTTTATTATTTATTAACCAAATTATATGTTTTATATATTTTTACTTTTAATCTAGGTTGACAGACATATTATACAGACACAATATGGGATGTATTCACCCACACCCAAATCTAGCTTCTGGCTGGAGAAATGAATTCTAATGCCTTCCTTTTTTCCAACACTTTAGGACTTTCCAAAGGAATCCAATTCCAGCCAATAACATCTCTAGCTTTTTTAGTGTCTACAAGTCGGTCCGCGTACCACTTGGTATTATTACTTTTTTGTCAGGTAAGCCTAGTGTTAGATTGTCTGTGTGAGTGTAAGAAATGTCACCATGGCCTGGTGGCGCATACACCTGGCAGTGTTTGCTCCTTCCGCCATTGGTGAAGGGTGTGTTTGTTTTTGAATGCAGTGTTTTAGTATTAGAAGATAGGAAGGCTACTTGCATGTAGATGCAATTACCGCTTCCTTTATTTAATATTATATATGTGTTTTTCTTTTAATTTTTAAATTTAGATTGTAATAAATGTTAGTGTTTCCTTCTTCTTAGCAGATTTTAGATTGTGACTATTTTAATATACATGTATATTACTCTCTTTTTTATCGTGAAATAGGTTTTAACAGGCTATTAACTTGATTGGTCATCTACTAAGAAACTGAAAAAAAGAAGAAACCTGGCCGATATTCGGGGGTACCCACTTAACGATTAGTGGTTACCTGGGTGAAACCGAGGCTTATATAGCAATGACTTTGTCATCCATTTAGGTGACGCATCCCTTTGGGATGTGATGCACACGAATGCTTGAGGAATTCTTTCGACGGCTCAATATCGGGCCGATCTTCAACTCTACAACTATACGTTTCTACCAACACTCCGGACAGCGCCTGGCAGGCTTTACATTACCATTCATCACTCCCTTCCTATCATTCCCTCCCTTCCTACCCGTATATCATTATCATCCTAAATATTGCCTCCTCTTGCTGTATGGATAACTTGGGGGTGGGCGGGATGGGGGGGGGGGAACGATGCCGTGGTAGGGTGCTATTTCGGTGCGGTAGGGCGTAGGCGGTTTCGACCGATAGAATGCCTGTTAGGAGGCCTCCCTCCCCCGGAACCTCCACCCCGTGGAAATCCGGACCAGCTAAACTGGGCTACCCACCTGTTTAAGTGCTGACCAGATTGGGCACAACGCTCCCCCCTTTGCAAATCCTTATTCCTCCAGGGCTTAAAGGTATAATTGTATAGTAAAGTAATATTAAATATATTAGTTTTTTGTTAAATTATTTTTAGACTAGCCCGACTGAAAAATTGCACCATCTAATTATTAAATTTAAAATCATAACCTGAACTATTAAATACTGATTTATGGTGCCTTAAAAAAATTTTAAATTAATTTAAATTAAGTTAAAAATTTCTTAAATCTTTAAAGCCCTACTATATATTTTCGGCCTTTATTTTGGTCATACCATATTAATACAAAATTACTCCCCTTCATTTTAAATTCCCTCCCCCCCCCCACCTCCTGCCCCGGAATTAGTCACTGGCGAAGTCAGAGGCTAAGTCCGGGGTGGGCGTGCCTGAACCTCTGTGGATATGGGCACGTAAATAGAGTTCCCATCCCTTCTATGGATAATCAGTAAAGATACATATTCCTTCAGAGTGTAGAAGTGATGGAATGAACTTACAAAAAACCTGGATTTTTATGGGGACAATGTATAATATAATATATAGTTATAAAGGCCATCCAAGGAAGCTACTAAGTAAAATATATGTCCATACATTTAACATCTAAACATATTATATGTGCAGTGTCCTTTTTAACCAGACAATATTTTTGGTTTAAGTTAGTTATACTTACATTTGGCCTCGGAATTTGTAGATTTCTGAATTTGGCAATTCGACCTGCAGTTTGTGTGTAAACTTGCTTGCCTCAAAGTCTTCTTGCTATTTAAAAAGAAAAATGTAGATAAATAGATCACATAATTCAACAATTGTGCAATTAAATAATCGTACTTGATTACAGTGGTTTTAAATCTTACACAAGACAATCTCATTGAATATTTAATTAAGATATTTATCAAATTATTTTTCAAAAGGACATTTGAGTGAATTTGGACACAATGCAATGACATGAGGTAAAATTTCAAATAATATAATTTTGTTAAAAAATAATTTTGCCTTTAAAAAAAAAACTCCTTTAATACATGTGAATGTCTCCTGTATATCTAAAATTATGCAACTTTAGTGAAAACAATATTACCATTCCAGGACTTAAAAGTAACTGAAGCAACATTTGATGTCCATTTCTCAACTGACATATTTTGAATGCATGTTTTTAGTCATGTGGATATGCTCAACAATATTATTTCATACAGTATTTAGCTCCAGCGTTTTTATTTATTACAAATAAACATCACAGATCTGAAGACCAAGTCTCAATTCTTGCAAACTCAACTCACCACTAACTTGTAATGATAGTGTACCACTGTTGTCACCATGTGGTAAGTACAATTTATTCAAACACTGGTACATGTAAGCGATCTTTATAATGCATTCATTAAAAAAAGTCAGAGATGTCACAATATTTAACCTCAAATACCATCATAAAAAAAAATAAAAAATAAAAAACCTGAAAAATTATAAAAACAACTCAAATCAGTTCAACTTATTTAATACAACAAAACATTAGATTAATAGAAACAGGTTATACATTAAATGAAACTAAAAACACCCCTTTGGATTTAAAAAAACAAAGAAAGAAAAAAAAAAAACAGAGGGCTATATTCTGCAAACTATTGTACGTACAAATATATGGCAAACAAATGGCATGACATTACTAGTTGCCTATGTATTTGTAATTGAAAAAGGAATTAGAAAGCTCTATTTTTTAAATGGTTTCATTAAATTAGGGTTACATGTACATTAGTTTTTATTAGCAACCGTAAAGATCTCATGGATATCCTTGATTGCTTTTAATTGAACAATCAATCTCCTGCAGACAAAACGATAAAACATATTTTTATAAATGTTTTTTATTACCTTAAACTACCATAATAACGCTTGCCATTCTAACGTATTACCCTCCTGGTGAAGATATAGCGGTGTCATACAAATTTCGTACGCACCACCAGGTGCGTATTACAAACTGTATTTTGATTTGTCAACAGGGAACAGAGTCAATTTCGATTGGTTGGACAGCGACCTTATTAGCATAACGGGACTATTTTTTTCATTCATAATTAATGTCAAGGTCAGTAACATCCACAACTTTTACTACAAATGTCATTCATTAAAAGTTGATGTAAACTGGACCGCGCGAGAAATATTTTTAAATAAAAAATAAAAATAAAAGAATGAATAGAACAATAATTAAACATATTCATTTTATTTATTATGTGGATTTTTGGTCTACAAATTGTTATTGTCAGTTGTGGTTTGTGAATTCATCATTATTAAGGTCTACGACAGTCACTTTTGGGACCCTTGTTTTGGCTTCGTACACAATAAATGAAACATATCCAACGTTAATTTTTTCATATGATATTTGACAAAAGGTAGTTTTTTTATTTTTGAAAACTTAAACTTAATATTTTTTGTAGAATTATGAAAAAGTAAAATATACCGACCTGTAAACAGCGTTGTTTGCTTGTTGTAGAAATTTAACAGGGGTCAAGGTTAGTATACCAGTTTTTATTTTAATGTGGCGATGCATTGTAATAATATAGCTAATTTTGAATTTGAATGACGTCAGAATTCCAATGACGTCACTTTGCACCTCCTTACAATAACCACAAACTGGGTACATGACGTTTCCGTTTTAAGAATGCTGGAAAAAATCGAGTGCAAAACTCCTATTGATATTTTTTTTTCCGAACATTACTGAAGCACCTGAATGTGTTTGAAGAAAATTCTGTGATTGAAAAATTGTACCTTTTACGCAATATGGATTTCAAGTGAAATTACGGTAAGATATGCTATATTTATTGTGTACAAAGAAAGCCAAAACAAGGACGCGAAAAGTGACTGTCGGCAACCTTAAAGTTATAACTTTAGTTTTCCCGTGAACTCAGCTGCTTTTGCAAGCTACACGTTTTTAACTGCAAAAACACTTGTTATTCTCTTATTGGTTGGATTTTTGGTCAACAAATTGTTATTGTCAGTTGTGATTTGTGAATTCATCATTATTAGCATAACCAGTGGGGTAACGGGAACATTTGTTCATTGGGGGCGTTTTGTTAAAATATGGAATTATGCATTAGTTTTACCCATTTGTCACCCAATATGAAAATAAACATATATTGACGCATATACCTTACAGCTTTCTTTAAATTAAAAAATAAAACCCGATGGAAATTTATGGGGAAGTACGTCTACACCACTCCCCTGAAAACATCACTGAGAAGTAGCGGAAGTACAACGAACTATTTCTCAATGCGGCGGTACGTAGTCGTGCACTGGCTAGTTATGCAAATCAATATCCGGTCTTGAAATAGGCTACAAAATTGATTGATTTATTTATTTATTTTTCATAATTTGCGTGATTTAAAGGAGGGTAATAAATAAAATACCACACTCGTTTTCGCTAGATATAATTTTTACGAAACTCGTGAACTTCCCAAACGTATCTGACCTCACTTTCGTTCGGTCAGATACGTTTGGGAAGTTCACGAGTTTCGTAAAAATTATATCTAGCGAAAACGAGTATAGTATTCTATATTTATGTAACTATAGCAGATTAATGAGACAAATACATCCTACTTTACTTACATGATCTTGCAAACAAGAAATAATTTGCCGTTGCTTGAGGTTGTTTTCCCCATCAAGATTAGATGTCTCAATATGACACATGCCCATGGAGTCGCTTGTCTTCAACAACAAAATATCCGCTGGTATTTCTTCATTGCAGGAGAGATGGATAAAATCTCCTGCATAAACTTTGGAAAAAATGGTTCTGATGTATCTTTTTTCCTTCCTGCAAAATGACAATGTGTAATAAATATAATATTGGACATCACAGTATCACTGCATGAATAGGCATGTACATGTACGTGTATATCTACCAAATGTACTAACTGTGCTAAAACATTTATTCAAAGATGTCAACCTACCAGGGTTTTATTTCTAAAATTTGACTTGATGCCATGGATGACTTTGGCTTTGGGAATTTTAATGTCATTTTACAAAAATATTGGGAATTTTCAGTTTCAAGTCAAAAACTTAAAGTTAATATTTAAAAGAGTAATACAATACATATACTTGTAATCTATTCAATTTAATATATTTATTTTGCATTATAAAATGTCATGCATGAGGGTAGGGATGTTTGTCATGTGTTACATATCGTTTTAAAAATATATCTTTTATATAATAATAAAAAACCCATTCAGGTGTGGGCCATTAAATTGGGCTATTTCTCGTTCCAGCCAGTGCACCACAAACTGTATATCAATGGACATGGTATGTGCTATCTTGTCTGTGGGATGGCACATATAAAAGATCCCTTGCTACTAATGGAAAAATGTAGTGGGTCTCCTCCCTAAGATTATGTCACAATTATCAAATGTTTAAAATCCAAGTCGATAATTAATAGATCAATGTGCTCTAGTGATGTTGTTAAACAAAGCAAACAAACAGTATAAATTATAATAGCTTTTACAATTTAGGTATTACACTGAACTCTCACACCTACTCCTAATTAAGTTGTTTATATGCTTGTGCCCTTCATTTTCTTAATTAGTAATTAATAGAGATTGACAAGTCTTGGAGATTATGGGTGCTTATTGCCACAAAAATGAAAGGAATGTGCGACTTCTTGTGACTGACTGCAGCTAACTGGAATATTTGTTACATCTGTTGACACAATTTCTAATAAACAAGAAGTATGGAATCTGCTTTCATGAAGATGCTTGAAAACTGTTTGTAACTGCTTTGATTTATCTGTTAAGATTTATACTTTTCAATATTCTTATGTAGAAGTTACACAATAAAAAAAGACTGGACACCACACATTCCAACATTTTAACATTGCCATAAGAAAGCAATGTCTGAGAAATGTTCGACAAAGTCACTAACCCCCACAAAAGCTTTGGCTAATTAATGCCCTGTATAAACAGTTGATAATTTCCATTAGTGCCGACCAAAAATGCACTAGCCAGGACTGAGAGCTAGTGCATTTGTTGAACCCTCAATGAAAGATTCCACGCTACTTTCACTGTGTGATTGCTTGTCATCTGTGGCCACTTCTGTTGAATCAAAATGTATTGAAAACAACCATCGAGTCTGACTTTACTGGTTGTAATCCGCAATAGTAAGATGGTCATGTTAGTATGGAAATATACGGAAATATTCTAGACTTTAAAATATTGGTCTTTATATTATTAGTGGGGTAGTCTTAGAATCTGAACCAGGTTGGGGCGGGACGTAGCCCAGTGGTACAGCTCTCGCTCGATGTGCTGTCGGTGTGAGATCGATCCCCATCGGTGGCCCCATTGCGCTATTTCTCGTTTCACTATTAATATTACAGAACTTTACACAGTTATGTGTAGACTGTTAAATTGAGTCAAAACATCCCCAAACCAAAACATACCCATTTTTGGTCAAAACGTCCCCCTATCAAAATGTACCATTACTTAGTTTACTATGGTCAAAATGTTCTAATATTTTAATTCATAAATTTTTTTATACTATAATAAAATAATATGTACCAGATTTAAATTTACTATCATAACAATGTTTATTTATAATGATATTAAAGTAAAAAGTAAATAATGAGCAATAGTCCCAAACAGTGTAATACATTATACCCTTACATGATCAGATTAAATTGTTATTATGTAATGTACTTAAATTATGGAATTAAATAGCCAGACTATAATGTTTAGAATAACAGCTTATACTTTTTTTTAAACATATAATATTCAGATATTCCATCATAGATTAACTGACTTTACACATAGTGGATAATAAACAGTTATTATCAAATTATTTCACTCGAGACATAAATTTTATAGTAACTGGTACTGAGTTTGTTATTCTTTTTATTACATGTACCTCAGCCATTTTTTTCTTTCTTTAAGAACCTTCTATTTTCATTATGACTACATTTATATAGAAATGATGTTAACAACTTTACAAACTATTCTGAATATTGCTATGACTTTGTATTTTATTCTGTCAAAACATTTGTAATAAATTGTATTAAAATAGCATTTTATTACAAATTTAACAATAAAAACTATCCATTGCATCCATGGGTGCAATTCGACCAAAAAGTGAATATGTTTTGACCAAAATTGGGTACATTTTGGTTGAGTACATTTTGGTCTGGATACATTTTGACCAGCTCCCTTTTACAACCCATCCAGTTTTCCATGACTAGTAAACCAAAGGCTATATGTGTTGTTTAAAAGTTAGGCTAACAGTAAAATAATTACCAGAATTACCACATTTGGTGGGAAATAAATGCTGATCTAAAACATTTTTCTCTCTCTTTTACATAAAAAGATCAATAAAAATACATCATCATGCCATCAAACACAAAAATGCTATGCCAAATCAGTCACACCCCATTTACCGTTTATATTTGCCAGTCATCCCACAATACTGTAATTTATAACTTGTGGGAATTAACACTAATAAATAGTGTAAGTGCCCCTCTCGAAAAATAAATCATGGCTCCATCAATGTGAAAATATACATACAGGTACCAGTTATTGCACATAGGTATATATACACAAGTACATATAGAAACAAGTATATATTTTAAATGTTAAAAGAATTAAATCATTCCATTATCTTACCTACAAAATATCCGACATGTCTGGTTGTTGATTTTGTTGTCGGAACGATATCTCCTAAAGTCTTCATAAGCATCTTTAACTGCTGTGACTAGCAGCACAAAAACCACTGGTACCATAGCAATTTCTTTGCCAAATGCTTGAACTTCTGGCACCCAGTTCAAACAAACCACAAATATAAAATAAAGATTGGCAAATCTATGAAACTGTTCAAAGAGATTTTTTGGTAAAAATGTCAAGATGGTATATTTAGTAGTTTTAATATTGTTTGTACAATAGCCATAGTTTGGATGATTTTTTTTGTTAATTGGAATATCATCTGGCACCGTGTGATTTGGTACAACAATCCGAAAGTTTGGTCCAGTGTGGCTATTACGTTGAAATATATTACCCATAGTGCAACTGTCTTAACATATACAGGTAAAATTTGCCAAAAGTTAAGAACACATACCAATAATTCACAATACTGAAAAAATGTGAACCTGTTGTCAGAATACCTTTAATTTAAACATTCCTACTTTTAAGCTAATCTAACTTGAACCAAAATACTTGTCAAGACATGATCCATATTGCCTACATAAATTAGTCCAAGGTTCTAGATGATAAAAAAATTTCATCTTAGCACATTAATATTCCTCCAAGAATGTCGAACTGTTACACATCCATTAAACATGATTAGGCAATGCCAATCTTCTGGGGTCAAACTCGAGTTTCACAAATGGTTTGGCTGGCAGGAAGTAACTTTGCAAGCTGTAATGACGTGTATTATTATTTTCACGCTCAAACTGTCGATTTTGTTTATCGTAGACAATTAATTTGTTAAACGTGTGACCAGTAATGTCAGTCTACATATTTCACTATTACCAAGTAAACAAACAAAAATAAATCGGTAATTCCATCTGGTCAATATGATGGCAACGACAAATGTATACACAAAAGCACTCGATCGTCAATAAACTAAGTTTTGTAAATGCATTTTCAATTGGTTGTTCCCGACTGATTCCTCCAATAGAAATAGTTGTTATAAAGTACCAAGCACTGGTCCAACAAGTATGGCGGCGCACATAACTTCTGCAGAAGATGTAAATGCTTCGCTGAATAAATGCACTTCTAGTGAAATAAGTGATGTAAGCATAATTTGTTTTGGGATCCCAGACAACTAAATGCATATAACAGTACGAATAACATAAACATCAAAGTCAGCATAACTGCTGAAACGAAACTAGGAGGTTCTGACATCGCTTGGGGTGACGCCCACTTTTAATACTAACTGGCTGACGTTTATGACATCCACTATGAAGTGACCATTACAGGAAATCGTAAACAAATTCACGATGTGTACTTAATGTTCACGTAGACACAGCATGCTTTAACAACATCAGTAAAGGAATTGAGTGATCTTGATGATTGATCTTGATGATTGATCGTCATAAAATGGGATTGCTTTGTATTATTTGTGTAACAATTTTTAAAAATAGGGTGGATCTAAAAGACAAATGTAGTTGTGGGATTTTTTTTTTAAATAACATTGTAAAGATGTAGTTTATAATTAAAACAAATATATATGTCAGTTTAAGGATATTTATTTGAATCATTAAAAAATTTGTTTACCAATATAGCATTTTAAATTATTAATACATTGTATTACAAAAGGACCATGGTGAATTTCATGTATCACATGGAAAATGGTTTATTTAACGATGCACTCAACACATTTTACTTATGGTTATTTAGCGTCGGACATATGGTTAAGGACCACACAGATATTGAGAGGAAACACGCTTTCGCCACTTCATGGGCTACTCTTCGATTAGCAGCAAGGAATCTTTTATATGCACTATCCCATAGACAGGATTGCACATACCATGGCCTTTGATGTACCAGTTGTGGTGCACTGGCTTCATGTATCACAAAGTTTATGTGTTAAAGGTGTAATGATACGGTAATACAATACCAGTATTGATTTATGGAAGGCGTATCATAATGCATACAATAGTCTTAATGTCACTGACATGCTCATATGAGCCAGAGGGGCTGGTGGGGCTGTGCTCTTCCTCTTGAGGATGAAAATTACATACATTTCTTGTCCTACTCTATGTAAAGATGAAAATATGGCTTATGCCCCCCACCCCCCAAAAAAAAATTAAAAAAAATTCCTACAAGTCTGACTGACCCTAATTCCTGAGGTAGGTATGGGTCTTTCTCTCTTGCATAAAATTAATTATGGGCCATTACAAACACTGTGGATAAATTGCTAAAATTGCTAGCTTAAGATCATTATTGTAAATAATATGTACTTTAATGGTAAGAAAGATATAATTGGCAAAAATAAAGTTTACATAGCCTAATAACTAGGATCAGTTTCATTAAGTATTGGGGTACATATCAGTCATTGAATTTGGGAATTTGTTGTTAGGATTCCACTGGAATCATGAACCCATTTAATACAGATATTTTGGGATTCCATCTCATAATCTTTTGCTTCCAACTGAATATCTGATATTTGCACAAGAATGGAATCCTGCTAAATTCGCAGTCTGCATATTGTATCATGATCCACATATCAGGATATGTATTGTATTGTGATCTACCGTATCATTCCACAATACAGAATTTGAAAGTAAGTAAATACGTTCTGTATGTGACCATGAAAGTGTTTTCACTTTTGAATGGTGAAACATTCTGACAGTTTAAAAAGGATGTATTAATATCTAAAAAGCGTAATTGTAAAGCAACAAATGGTCACACTGTCTTGAGCTTCTTTGAACATTAGGACAATCAAGAACACATTGAATGCACAAGAATGAATGTTCTAAGCACAAAGTTAAGTTTAAACCAAATGTGTTCAGCGCTTGAAGAGGACCATAGACCTTTGACGGCGCATACCCTAATTTCAACCGTTGAAAATGAACATTTAAGTTTAGTTAATCTAGAAACCTGTAACACATTTGGATAAAGTTACAACAGAGTGAAAAATGAGTCTGTGACTTTGTCACGGTGAAATACCTTTAAAAATAGACTAGAAATCGACTCCATAACCATTACTTCTCAGATGCCTATGCAAAACCTATGCAAAATGCATTTTGTGATATTAAAAACATCAAGATGGCCAAAAACACATAGGATGTATGGAAATGAATAATCTAAACAAGAAAATCTACGTAATGTATGATTTCAATTATCAAAACCGACTCTAATAGTGAAACATATGCCTTAGTGTTTAAAAATTAGGGTCTTTCACTTTAACATAAGAGGAATTACCTTTTTTGTTTTCAGTTGGCACACCATGTGGCCCATCATATTTGCAGAGGGAATCCACTGGATTACAGTCTGTATTCAAAGCTGTGGACATTGGAGGAATGGTGGAATGTGACCGATTTTCTACAATCTTTATTCAAAACAACAACTAAACATTCATGGACAAAAGAGCAGGTATATTTCACCTAAAAATCTGCATTGAGATACTAATTAATGAGTTGATGTACAATGTAAGAGGCTTTATATTAAGAGACTGAGTGTATTTTTAGTTGTGCATCAAGTGTAAGATTGGATCAAAAACACACAAGTAGTAATTTTAAGTTTCTTGTACACTTGTACCCTTCCATATAAGAGAACACCATTTGAATTTTTTTTATGTGAATAGTGATATTCAACATGTGGTAATCAATTTAAAAGACATCTGATTGACCTCACATAGATAGTTGTGACATAGATGTTAAACCCATATGCCTTCCACTATATTCACAAATGATACTGATTGCTGTTGATGACACACACGAGGTAACTGAAAGTAAGAGTGCCTAGTTGGAACAGAGAATTTCTTTTAAACCTTGTTTTTGAAGATATGGATGAAGTAGAATACTGCACTCATTTCAGTGTATGATTCCGTTTCGTACAATTCTCTTTTGCTCATTAGATATGTTTTGAAACAACTCATAAGATAAATGGTGTCTTATAGCCACTGGGTGGAATCAAGCTCAATTGCTAGAGTGCTCATCTAAGGTGCTTGGGTCATAGGATCAAACCCCCACATTGGACCCATTGAGTTTTTTCTCTCATTTTAACCAGTGCCCAATGACTGGGATTTCAATGGCTGCAGTAAGTACCGTCCTATATATAGGAACGTGCATATAAAATATCCCTTGAAATGGTAAAATGCACAGGTTTTTTCTGAAGACAGCACGGTATACAGCCTTAAAGCTTAACCACACCATTTCACTCCACAATATCAAAGCTGGTAGTATGTCATTTTGATGATTACGGGAAAGAAGGAATGTTTTAATTAATGATGTACTAAACATATTTTAATTATGGTTATATGGCATCAGACATATAGTCAAGGACCATACAGACGAAAAGCTGCTGCCACCATGCAGTGGGCTACCCTTTCTGATTACCAGTAAGGGATCTTTTATATGCAGCATCCCAGACAGGATAGTACATACCACAGCCTTTGTTACACTAGTAATAGCCCAATGGGGATCAGTCCTAGACCGGCCATGCATCAGATGAGTGCTTTACCACTGAGCTATGACCCACTCCCTAATATATAGCTCTGTAAGTCACTGTCTTTTTCCTTTAAAAAAAGACGGTACAAAAAAAACAACCAATAAAAGTTGTCAGACCAAAAAACAGGAATGCAGTTACCAGTCAAGCCCTAAAACCCACCCCCGACCCAACACCTCTACCATACCCTCCCTACTCTCGGTCACCTTTCCTAACACCCGCCCACCACCATCCCTCACCCCGGCTAGGATTACTCTACAAGCGACAACAGGAGCCCAGCCAGATCCCATACCAGAACCGATTAAGACCAACTCCATCACCACCCCACAGGAGGATACCCCCTCCATCTCGCCAAGCCCAGTAACCAACACCCCCACCCCAACCCTCACTACCGCCCCAACACCTACCCCCAACCCAACCCCCACCCCAACCCTCACTCCCAACCCAATCCCTACCGTAACCCCTAGCCCCAACCCAACCCCCACCACAACAGCCACCACCACCCCACCCCCAACCTCAACCCTCACCACCCCGACCGCTGCCCCCCCCCAATCCAACTACCCAGACCAACACCCCGTCCCAAACTCGAGCCAACCCCAGAACCAATGGTGACCTACCGAACAGACCTACCAACCAGTGGCTCATCAAGATGCACCCCCTACACCCCCAAGAAACATCTAAAGTAATGCTCAAAAAAAATAATCCTCATCTTGACATAAACGCGGCAACAACCTGGACAAACGGATATATCCTAATCTCTGCAGAAACAAACCAAAATAGATTCATTTACATAATTGGCCGCCGACTTCAACTGCTCCCCTATGAAATTAAACCAGCAAAATGCCACCACTGTCAGCAGTGGGGGCACGGAGCCAATAAATGCAAACAACATAGGGAGCTTCCCACCTGCTTCCGCTGCGGACAGAAGCACCCAAGGAGCTCCATAAATTCCCCATGCAATAGGCAAATACAATGCCCCAATTGTCTGAGTAGGCACATGGCCCATGATAATCGGTGCCACCACTTCCAAAGGGCACTGAGAATCATGAACATGAATAATAATAATAAACCCAAAATAACTCCAACATTCGCGCGGGCAAACCCAACAACAGCTAGCGTCTCCTACGCTAGCGTAGTTAAAACCAATGACAGAAATCAAGTAGCAGAGCTAAAAACCATAACTGATAAACTGGTGTTAGAAATCACTAACATCACAAATAAACTTAACAACTAAATAATTAAATAACTAATAGTAAACTAACCTAATTACAGGACCCAAATATGGGAGATACATCTCCACACACCAGGAAAAATAACAATCTAGACAAAAAGGCCTTAGCATACTCCAATGGAATGCTAAGGGCCTCCACTCTATGGGTCATGGTGCCGAACTTATCCAATTTATAAGCACCAGTAACAACAAACCGGACGTAATCTGCATTCAAGAAACCTGGTTAGGAGCTGGATCCAGCAAAAATAAACATAAGGGAGCTAAACTATTTAAAATTCCGGGCTACACTACGTATTATGAGAATAGAGATAATTCCACCAGAGGAGGTATAGCCACTTTAATTAAAAATAGCATACCTCACACTGAGGTTAAGTATAAAGACATCAATATTAACCTAGAAGTACTAGGGATCACAGTCTTAAATGATAAGATGCAAATAGATATTACTAACGTATACAGCCCACCGGGAACGGCGCATGAAAATCTAACTCTAAACGATTATAACAAGCTTATAAAACCAAATCATAACCTAATATTGGTAGGAGATTTCAATAGCCATAATACGCTGTGGGGAGGTCAGAACTCCGACGCACAGGGAGAAATACTAGAAGAATTTATTAACGTACATAACCTAGTATGTCTCAATGATGGTAGCACTACGTTCATTCATGATAACTTAGTGGGCTCCTCTACCATCGATCTAACCATAACATCAAACTGTATAGGTGCAAATACCCAATGGGAGGTGTTAAACGCTCTCAATAGCGACCACCTCCCTATTTTAACTAGCTACAAATGTAACATTAACTACTCAGAAAATGAAATATTTAAACCTAAATTTAAATTCAGCAAAGCCAACTGGGATAATTTTACTAAAGATTGTAATAATATTAAATTAGACAACGAACTAACCATAGACGAAGCAACAACCAAATTAACTAATGAAATACTTCAAATCGCCGAAAAAAACATACCTAAAACTAAACAAAGTACTAAAAATAGACCAGTCAAATGGTGGACGGAAGAAATCAAAACTAAATGCGGTTATCGCAATAGAATGCGTAAAATATTTTAAAAAACAGGAAAACCAGAATATCACACTAAATATAAGATAGCAAAAAATGAAGTAAGTAACCAATGCTAAACAAACTTTCTGTAGCGAGATTAAAATAGAACATCTATTAGAGAAATGTGGGGTAAAGTTAAAGCCATACAAGGACACCGCGCGACCACCACAGTCCTCCAAAAAAATAAAAATGATACCACTAATAAACAAAAGGCCAATCTTCTTAGTAAAACTTTCGGTATAAATAGCAGCAATAAAAATTTCCCTAAACAATTCCTAGATAAACTGACAAAAAATAATACCTTACCAACAAATAATACGCCTACAACCAATCATGATACTAATGACAACCTAGAATTTAACAAACCTTTAATGCTTAGCGAACTAAAAACAGCCCTTAAAGCCAAAAAAAGTACCGCCACAGGGCCGGACCAAATTAGCTATACTCTACTCAAGCACATGCCTGATGTTGCCCTACGGGTGGTGTTATCGCTCTTTAACAGAATCTGGAGGGAGGGTCAAATGCCCACTGCATGGAAACATGCAGAGTGCTTTAGCCTTCCTAAAGCGGGTAAAGATCACTCTCTCCCGGGGAGTTATCGACCGATAATACTAACATCACACATGTGTAAAACCTTAGAAACAATAATTAATAAAAGACTCAATAACTATCTGTTAGAAAATAAACTTATCACTAATGTGCAGAGTGGATTCAGATCCCAACACTCTACAATAGATCAGATAGTAAGATTACAAAATAGTATTAATAATGCCTTCCGCAAATCAGATAAAGTACTAGCAATATTTATAGATATAGAAAAAGCATTCGATATGGTATGGCGGGAAGGCCTACTAAAAAAACTAGAAACCAAAGGTATAAAAGGAAACATGTTTAATTTTATTAATAACTTTATTCACAATAGATCTATTTCAATCCGGGTAAATGGCCACTTCTCTGATAAAACTGAAATCTTCAATGGTATCCCGCAAGGTTCGGTCATCTCACCAACCTTATTTAATATTTTTATAAATGATATAACCAACGCACTTAATGCCAAAAGTAAAACTAAATCACTTAAACCACTTAACACGGCTCTCTTTGCTGATGACTGCGCCATCTGGCGAACAGGCAGGTCAATCCAGGCACTGTTTAACCAAATGCAGCAAGAGATGGACAAAATAAATAAATGGGCCTTGGACTGGGGTATTAAACTATCAGAAACTAAAACAGTCTGTATGCTTTTCAATAAAGTTACGACCCAACTAGAAAACTATCAATTAGCCTCAAATAATAAAGTAATTCCGAGAGTTAAAGTATTTAAATTTCTAGGAGTCACCTTTGACTCCAAACTCATGTTTAAAGAACATATCAATGGAATAATCAATAGCTCAAAAAATACTCTTAATCTTCTAAGAGCCATCTCAGGTACTAGCTGGGGGGCACAAACTGAAGCAATGCTCATGGTCTATAAAGCATGCATACTGTCAAGGATAGACTACGGAGCTCAGGCATACAGTTGTGCCTCACCAAAGTTACATCAAAAACTAGATATCATTCAAAATAAAGCGTTAAGAATAATAGCTAAAGTCCCTTCCAATACCAGTGGCCAGAGTCTAGAAGTAGAATTTAACATCATGCCGCTGGAATACAGAAGGAAATTACAACATCTTAAAGTGCTGTGCCAGACCATACACTAAAATTTCAAATTCCACAATTAAATGCTTTCTTAATTCATTGCAATAATATTTTACACCGATATGTAAGTCAATAATTACGAAAATGCCCCATAAAAGTATTAAAACATCATTCCCGTAGAACACTGCCGGAAACGACCGAGTAAAATTCTCGGTAAAAACATTTGCGTGTAAATAGCCGTGACGTCACGAAGGGAACGCGCTTCACAGAAACCTACCACGAGATGACTTCCAGCGCAAGCGAAAGTTGGACCGACAGCGACTGCCAAGCTTGATCATGCGATTCTTCTTTCGATGATGAATAGTGTAGTAATGACGACTGGACTAATATTTGTGCAACACAACAAATAATACCGTATCAGTTTGAACCTGGAACATCTTCCGACGAACCACCGGCCTGACAAATGACGATGAAAATGATCGTGGAGACAGCTTACCACTAATTTACAACTTTTATTCTTGTTTTGTGTGCGAATTATTTTGTTACACTGTATGTTCTAATACTTGTGATGTAGTAGAAAAGACGATAAATAACTCTTGAATTCTACGAGTCAAGTGGACAAAAACGACTTTTAGACCGTCCCATCCTCTATGAAGATGTTGTTTTTTGTGTGAATAATTTCAGTTTAGTTTGACGTAAAAAAAGAAGAGTAAAAGTGTTTTGGAAATAACAAAAGAATACTATTTTTTGTGTGCAGTTGTGAAAACAGTCTGCTCAGAAATAAATAACTTATTTTAATTTTAAAAAATAAACAAAAACGACTTTTAGTCCGTCCCATCAATCTATGAAGATGATTTTTGGGTGAATAATTTCAGTTTAGTTTGACGTAAAAAAGAGAGTAAAAGTGTTTTGGAAATAACAAAACAATACTATTTTTTGTGTGTGCAGTTGTGAAAACAGTCTGCTCAGAAATAAATAACTTATAGCACATTCCATAGTATGAAAACAGGTTTTCTCTGTGGGAGGTATAGTAAAATTAATTTAATGTATTTATAGTCTGTTTTACAGGGAACGACTTTTTTCATACTATGGAAAATTTACAAGTCATTTATTTCTGAGTCGATTGTTTTCTAAGATGCATACAAAATTAGCTTCTTTTTTTTTCTTTTTCTTTTTACAAAAAAACCCTATATTTTTATAGGATGGGACGGACTAGGCTATAGATACTTACTTGTCTGTACTTTATTGTTTTAATGTTCTTGAACTGTAAAGAAAAATTTCACAAATGAACGAGATGCAAACGACAACAAATCGGATCTCGATGATTGCACGAACCGTGCATGAGAAAACAAACTGACCGGAGTTGAAAGCATAACGCAATTTGGGACATTGACGATATGCACCCCAAGGTCGTTTCGGTGGGGATGGCGTCGGCTTGTTGTCATTTGTTTTGTGTCGCAGAAAAATTGTTGGTACAGCATCTTTTTTAAAGCCATAAAACATGGTATTCCCATATCTCGCTAAAGCCGACAAGCCAGTTCGGACGAATCGAAACTAATGTGTCTGCTGTCGTAACGGTCTCCGGCATTTTCTTCCTGTCCAGTATTTCCACGTTGTTTTAATCAAATTCACACACAGCTTTCTCACAGCAACATTACTAGGAAATGCGTGAAGACTAAATTTATCGGCTTTTGTATTGCTACAGCCGCCAACAACACGCCGTTTAACCATAATAAACACAAAAGAAGCAATGGACAATGGCGCTGACTATCGAAAGGAGTTCCCTTCGTGACGTCACGGATCAAATCTTACGGAAATTCCCGAAACGAATTCAGCTGGTTCTGTTTTTCAGGGGAATATTTTTAAATGGAAAATATACCGGTATATAATTTTTTTACTTTTTTTTTTATAATTTTCTAATCATATTAAATAATATCTTGATTGATATAGCTCAATACATCATACATCTGGCACAGCACTTTAAATATCATCTTAAAATCCACTCACTTATATTAGATCACCCAGTTCAAGAACTTACCCCAGTAACAACTAAACCAGGAATGATAAGCAAAGGCAATAAAAATTTAAGTGATTCATTCGCCACTACGGCCAATAAAATAGAAATAGAAACTGGCATAAATAATACGCTGTTGGCAATGTACCACATTAACCAAACTATAGACTGCCATACGCCATATTTAATTAAAAAGGCAACCGATGCCACGCCGTTCCCACCTTTAAAAAAAATCTTATTCGAAGCTGCAGCTAATGAAAATTATCCGGAGCATGTCCATATCTATACGGATGGCTCCAAAAACCCAGATAATGGTAGGGTTGGCTTCGTTGTAGCAGAAGAAAAAGTATCTAAAACCGCTAAAATTGTCAGATATTCCCGGCTGTCAGATAACCTATCAGTATACACAGCAGAACTGACAGCCATTTATGAAGCCATCAACTGGATTATATTTCAAAAATACTCTAAAAGTGTTATCTTCTCAGGCAGTCTCAGCTCAATTCAATCTCTACAAAATAATAAATCTACTAGACCAGACATCCTGGCAGCAATCTATGATAAACTTAAAATAACTAACCAATTATACTTAGAAGTAACACTAGAATGGGTCCCAGCCCATGTAGGTATCATCGGCAATGAAGTAGCAGACTACGGAGCCAAAACAGCACTTTCATTCAGAACTGATATCAAGCATATACCACTAGGAATTTCAGAACTTATGTCAAAAGCAAGGAAACATTACATTAATCTTTGGCAGTCAGGCTGGGACCAAATCAAATCCGTTTGGCATTACAATATAAAACCAGTAGTTAATTCCATCAGGCCTAAACACTCTAATACCTACATAGATAAAATAATTACTAAAATCCGACTAGGGAGATCAATTCAACTTAATAGCTGCTCTTTCTCTAAAAATAGAAATCCTGATTGTGTATGCGGTTCCCGGGAAGATATGAAACATTATCTCCTGGATTGCACACTGCACACCAATCAAAGGAAAATAATGTTAGACTCAATATTCGAAGCCAACTAAAATATAACAATTACGCCTAACATGATACTCAACCCAGATAAATTACATAAACATAAAGCCTTTAAGGCAGTCTACCAATATGTTCAAGCTACCAAACCAAAACTATAATACCTAACAGTGCTATTAATATTTTCAAAACCACCCACTTGTACGCCGCTAAGAAAGAACTGTGACCAATTCGAACTCAACTCGATGCTTTCTAACTTACGGTCAAAGGTGGGTAGGTAGAGATTTCTAAACCTAAGTAGTGCTCATTTAGTGCAACAACAGGCACTCATAACCTTTCACTAGTACGCCCCTAAGAAGGAACTGCAACCAATTCGAACTCTACTCGATGCTTTCCAACCTAGGGGCCAAAGGTGAACAGGTAAAGATAAGACCCACTATAGTGCTAATAAATTATTTATAGGGATTACTCAAAACCACCCACTTGTAAGCCCCTTCATAAGAGCTGCAACCACTATTGAACTCGGACCCGATGCACTCTAGTGAAAGTGGCCGAAGGTGGGTCGGTAGCGAATATTCTAAAAACTAACATTGATTTTTGTATGAATATATGTATCTTGTGAATGTTAGACCCGAGCCGTGATTACCATCATAGACTAGGTAGAAATAGAAAGCTAATTAAAGGGAGAGTAAAGAGAAAGATTGGAGTTAAAATAACAAATTGCAATTGGTATTCACTTTCAGGTGAATTGGTGGCCCTTAAAAGGGCCGGTTTATATACAACACTACTGTCGTCCAAAATGAACCCCATCCGGCAGGTAATCATCAGGATAGTGCATCCTTGACTAATTTCCTCAGCCGGCGATTCACCGCATTCCGTATAGTGTTAAAATGCGCCATAGTCATGAGAGGGGACTTCTTGAATACGCCCCGCTTACATAGCTCCAGGAAGCATACCTGGCCTGCCCCATTTGCTAGAAACCGCTCTCTCAGTGATACCAGCTGTAGCACCACGCTCTTCGGGTCGGTTTCAGGTGTCAAGTCGTTGCCTCCCAAATGGATTATCACTAAATCCGGCTTATAGCCAAGGGCCTCTGTTAGCAAATCCTCTGGTATGCGGTCTGACCGCATACCACCCCGTCCATAAAAACGGCATTCCGCATCTACTTTCAAATCGCCACCGGTTTGTTGCTCCAATCTCCTTACATAACTACTGCCAAAAATAGCAACTCGAACCATGATTAATTCATTAATGAGTCATGCGAACATAGCTATCTTTATACCCAACTGTGATTCACAGCAGAGCCGTTAATTGGAGCAAACTAATAACCAATCAGAAACCAGATAAGACGCCAATTAGGACACCATAATAACGACAGCCCATTGGCTAAGTTTGGATCCCCCCTAACCAAAATACCTTTAGAAAATGACCACACGGTTTAACCAGATAAGAATTTAATATAATATTGCTGTTTTCTTTTTTCAGTTAGCCACAGTGTGCAGCACGGACACGGACTTTACCTGTATATAATGCACTTATATATTTCTTTGCCAATAAATAGAACCCTCTTTATTTATTTTTTTCACGAACTATGTATATATGTTAAAGCACTGCTTTTTTAACCAATATACTACACTATAAGGGACAACCCCCTTCAAATTAGATAGATAAGCTAGAATAACTCCCCCTCTGGCCTTGTATTTCATTATAATCCAAGGCTAGGGGGGGAGTGGTGGCTCTGAAAAGACGTTAGATGCATTACACTCGATTAGGATGCTAGGACAATAGGAACAACCTAAACACCATAATAGGGAACACATACAAAACAACATGCTCTGCAACAGTACACAGGGTGCATTGCCTAATCATAACAATGCACCCGCACCCAGTTAATGGCCCAGCACATACTCTAATAAGGAGCTGAACAAAAGAATATCAGCTCCGAGTACAAAAATTGCACTGCACCCAGGGAATGGCTGAACAAAAGAATATCAGCCTACCCTACCCAAACCCCAAAAAGCTGCTGGTGTGTACTTGGTGATTTGGAGATGGAGGAATAACAACGGCTGCAAGACCGATAACGATCTGGACCCCCTGAAACGGCCGCCTACCCACCGGTGTTACCACATTGCACGAGTCTCCCCTGGGTTGTCATGCCACGACCAGAAGCGGTCAGGCCCTTTCTCAGGGCCCGATGGGCAACCTAGGGAGACACCACAGCAACACCTAGGTCTAATTAACGAGCTACTCTCGATATACTAAAGTCAAAACTTATACTAGCTCTACTACCTTTACAGTTTAGACTGACCATTCAAAATTCGCGCCAAAATTCCTTCAAATCAAAACTGCGCACCGTTTCTCTTTGGCACCACCACCCACCCCCGCCTGCTACCGATCCCGGTCGGACTACTGGTGCTCACCTGCCAGTGCAGGCGGTCCCTCCTTACCCCCCCCCCCAGCTTTCTGTCTTGGACGACAGAGCTTGCTCTGCAAGCACTTGCGCCCACGACAGGCGTGCGCTACAACAGCTTGCTCTGAATGTGCACGTTAAACCCTATGACCTGACCTGACCCGTCTTTTTCCAGTGTCAGTGAGGACTCCTTATAGTGGATGGATGCAGTTTTTTCCTTCCATATCATCCATTATCCCTTGACTATCGAATATGAATGGCTGTGGTATGTTTAAAAGAATGTACATGTACATGTATATAAAACATCCCTTGTTATTTTTTAGCAGGAGTAGAGTATGTAGTTCAGCAGTGGATTTTGCTCTCAAGCAAATGTCAGCAAATAGCCATAATTTAAAATCTGCCGAGATGTTGCTGTACAGATATTGCTTTCCAACTCAAGATTAACAATATTTCGTTGTATAGATAATATTTTGCTTTTGATTGTTCAAGTTTTTATGGTATCTAAAGACCTGGAACAAGAATGCTTTATATTATACAGACAATTCTTTATTTTTAATTATTAAGGTGTTCAAGGTATTTGAAGACCTGGGTTCCATTCCTGACAGTACCAAGACAACACTCTATGGGGTTATAAGTGTGCATAAGGATGCATTTCATCGCCATTTCCTGGATGAAACTACAGCTATATCACACAATGTCCTCACAGACTTTGACTGGCAACTCAAGGTAAGGAATATAACTTCCACACATGAATATGTGGTCATAATTTTTGGTATGACAAGACTGTTAAGGCCGAACATAGATTAAAATAACTGTGGGTGTACATGTAGTATTTAAGCAATTGTAAACATGAATAGTATTATACAATATTGAAGACCGGTTAGCTTTTTGTTGATGACTAGTCGAGCATGACTAACAGTCAGTATAGCTTCAGAAACTGCATTCATGTTACCACTCGTTTTGTTACTACAAATGTTTGAGTTTTTATTTGCTACCTGTAATATAGACATAAATAAATTGTAGTAAATATGATTTGAATCCTAATCTTTCAAATCATCAAAAGTGGACTGAAAAAAGCAAACACAAATAAATAGTCTTATTCAACTTACTGTGCTAGCACAACAAATATGCTATTCAACCTGAGTCATACCTACACACTGCAGAATTCTCTCCCTTGCCGGATATGCGCAATGCTATCCTTGCACGGGCTACCTGTAACTTCATTCTCAATTCTGCAGTCCACCTGTTAACACCTGTTAAGCTTTGGCAAAAAGTTTTCTTTACTTGTAATTTTGTGTTTGTTTTTTTTGGTTGAACTTGACATACGGTTGGTAGTTGGGAATTCTGTGTTGAATTTACCATGTCCGACGCGAGTTCGTTGACAGCTAGCGCACGGAAAGTTTGTGCGCGAGATGGTTGTCCATTTCTTTTACGACGTAAAGACACACACGTGTTGTGTCCGGACTGTCGGTCTTGTTCTCAAGACCGTCAGTGTGAGATCTGCGCCACGTGGTCTCCTGACCAGTGGGTTCGGTTCGGTTCGCAGACTCAGGTTTCGGGTACCAGCAAAATCTTGTCGTCTGCTTCGGCAGTAGTCGGCAAGTCGGACTTAGTGGGTAGGTCCCATAAGTCTGTAGACACTTCTAAAAGTGTCCGGAAAGGGGGGAAACACAAGGGTGTTTCTTCTTCGGTCCGTGTTACGAGTACAGTTACAGATACTTCGGGAGCGCCCCCCCCCCCGGGCTCCTATTGTGACCGTGGTACGTGAGCCGTCTTCGTTAGTGACGGCGCCTTCTTCTGTTTGTGTGGCTTCGTCGCGGGCGTCGCCATCGTCGTTACGGTTACCTTTACAAACAGAAGGGGGGCAGGGTGGAGTCGTCGCGGCACCGGTTTTGACGACTTCATCGGTTACCGAGCACATGCACTCCGTTGTGCATAGGTCCACTGCTTCGTCCGCAGAGCAGGTGGCCCCGACTTTGCCTTCGATTGCTGACAGTCGCTTCGGCACCTCAGCATTCTCAAGGCCCGAGGAGAGTTCTGCCAGTTTGCTTCGAACTGAGCCAGTTGTTCCGATGCCGGGATCCGTCTCTGATGGCATCCCGACCGATGTTTACCGTTGGGTGGAGGACTCATCCCGTTTGGGTCCTCCGTTTGCATATGTTTACCCCAAGGGTCCGGTGACTTCGGTAGCAACGGACATCTCCTCACAGTTTGCACCGTCTTTGGTCCCTACCTCTTCGACTTTACTCGATAGAGGACGAGGTTCGCGCAGATACCCCTCGGTTGGGGGTACTCTGTGGCCGCAAACTCCCGACCGTTCCGCACTTGGCGCAGGAACGACCGTTAGGCTTTCAGGAAACGTTGTTTCGGAGTTTTGTGGAATTTTTGAACGCTTCGCCTCAGTTGGGATCATTGCTTTCGCAGACGGGACCGACGGGTGCGGCTCCCCATCCCCCCCCCCCCGGTTTTCCGCCAAAACCAGCAGAAACTGCGTCTCGACAGCAGTTTGACGATGCAGTTAGGGATTGTCGTTCGGGTTGTTCCTATTGTTTCCGTCTCGGGAGACGCTGCCCCAGGGGCGTCTCGATTAGGGGGAGGAGTCCATATCGATCTTCGGGATCCAGTGGACAGTGACCTGGCTTCAGAGGAAGCGTCGGTTGGACCGGATTCTGTCGCTGACCCAGCTCTCTCTCACTTCGGTTCGGAAGTAGAGGAGGAGTGCGATTATCCGGCGGTTCTGGCTTTTGTCAGGGGACCAGGTCCGACAGGTATGCGGGGACGCTATACCTCAGGTTGAGGCCCAGCCTACATTCAAGGGTGTCTCCTTCGGGAACCGTTCTTTGAATTTGGTCACTCCTCGTGAGGAGTCGGGTTTACCACTTGCACAGGAGGCGCACAGTTCACTTTGTGACATTGATGTGTTGATCACTGGCAGTGATCGTATCCTGGGAGTGGGTGTTGATGAGTACCCAACGGCACTGCCTACGTGGGGGAAAATCCTAACGGGAGCGCGCATTTTTCGTGCCGACTCCTATGAGACGTTGGGGGTGGATTTTCTCGAACATCCGGCGGTCGTTCCCGCTAGTGTCCGAGCCACTTGTTCCCCATCGCCGCATGTGTCATTGCCAATCGCGGATCTGGAATCGTTCGAACGGCTGGCTAAGTCGATGTTCCAGGTTAATAACCATTTAGGTACGTTCCTATTTGGCTTGGATAAGGCTGTCGAGAGCCTTCCCGCGAGGGCGAAAGGCTGTTTGGAGGCTGCGTCAAAAGCCTCTAAGCATATCGCTCAGTTATCTGGCCGATTGTTTGCGAACAGTCTTTTGTTACGGCGTGACCATTACCTGGCGGGTTTGAGTGCGTCAAACGTTGCGAAGACGTTTTTTTCGTACACGTTCGGTACGGGAAAATTTACTTTTCGGTCCCGATTTTAATATTGTCCTAGACAAGGATTTGTCGCGACCAGTCCCGAACACTCGACCCTCAACCTCTGGTAAACGTCGGTCCACGTTTTCGGGGTTCAAGCCTCCTTCTGTAAAAAAGGCTGCTTTTTTACAGTCGGCTCAGATCCCTAGGGTTCCTGACACTAGGAGGCAACCAGGTAACAACCCGTCTTCCGCTAAGCGAGGACGCAAACGTCGTACTGCGTTCCGTTCTCAGTCCACCAAAGGCGTTGCGCCTACGGGTGGTAAGCGGTTGGGGTGAGGGTACGTGAACGATCGGCAGTTGCTTTCGGAGGTACCGTTAGCAAACATACCCGTGGGGGGCAGGCTCCGCCATTTCCTTCGAAATTGGTGCAAGCTGCCTGGTCTCGACCCCCGGGTTCTGTCGGTCGTTCGACACGGTTACAAAATACCCTTTTCTTCGAGCCCCCCTCTACTTCCACTCCGAGAATGCCGCCGTTACCCGTCCGCGGATCGGCGCGTTTTAGTGGAGAGTATGATTGCCGAGTTTCTCGACAAAGGGGCCATCCAGAGAGTCAGTCTGGACACACTCCGGGATTTTATTCTCATCTTTTCTTCGCCCGGAAGAAAAATGGGGAATGGATACCAATCCTAAATTTGAAGCCACTGAACGTCTACGTCGATGTTCCTTCCATGAAAAGGAAACGGTTCATTCGGTCCGGAACCTGCTTCAAATTGGGGAGTGGGCTGTGTCGATCGATCTGAAAGACGCATACCTCCATGTCCCGGTGCACAAGGCGTTTTGGAAGTTTCTGCGCTTCCTGTTCGACGGGCAAAGCGTACGAGGGTTTCGTGTGCTTCCGTTCGGTTTGGCGACGAGTCCCCATGCTTTTACACGTGTGGTAAAAAGGTGGTGGTAGGTCATGTTCATTTGTTAGGGGTTCGAATGCATACCTATCTGGACGATTGTTGATCCCAGCTTCGTCGCAACAGGAGTGTCAGACCAATGTCGGGTTGGTTTTGGACACGATCCTCCAATTGGGTTTTATTCCCAATTGGGTGAAATCGGAGTTAACGCCGGCTCAGATTTTCACATATCTCGGAGTGGTCTTCGATCTTGTGGTAGCGTCGGTTCGTCCCACCGATGCGCGTGTCCACAATTTCCAAACGTCGGCGCGACGTTTGATGGGGGAGCAAAGTACTACGGTACGATCTCTCCACGTGGTGTTGGGCCACCTCGAATCTCTGGCCTCATTGATCGTGCGGTTCAGACGATTCAAACGACCAACCCAGTGGCATTTGTCCCCACGGTGGGACGGTCACAATTGGGACACGATAGTGCCTCTGGGCCCATGGTTCACTCATCCGATACAGGAGTGCCTGTCGGACAAGTGCATGTCCCTATCGGTTCCGTTGCACCCCCCTGCTCCGGATCTGATCCTGTTCACGGATGCGTCGCTGCACGGGTACGGGGCGCATCTGTTGGATCAACACATTTCAGGGGTATGGAATCTCTCCGAGAGGAAGCTTCATATCAACTGTTTGGAGATGGAGGCAGTGCATCGTGCCTGTCTTCATTTCCGGTGTGTTCTTCGACACCGTCGAATTCTGTTGAGATGCGACAATACGTCGGTAGTGGCATATCTCAATCGTTGGGGTGGAACCAAATCGGAGACTTTGGGTCGCAAAGCTCTTGCGATTTTGGAATTCTGCGACCAACTAGGGACCACTCTGTGGGCGAAACACATTCCTTCATCGGTGAATGTGTTAGCAGATGCCCTCAGTCGACATACCCCTGTTCAGACGGAGTGGATGTTGAACAAAGGGGTGGTCGCAGCGGTTCTTCGGGTGTCCACAGTTGGACATGTTTTGTCACACGGTTGAACAACCAATTGCTGGTGTTCGTGTCCCCGGTACCGGACACATTGGCGTTGGAGTACGACGCGTTAAGTATGGATTGGACGGGACTGGATTTTTATGCCTTCCCTCCTCCTGTCTTACTCGGCAAGGTGTTGACCAAAGTGGTCCAGGAACCTTGTCACGTGACGTTGATAGCTCCTCTGTGGGTGGCGCAGCCCTGGTTTCCACAGCTCCTGTCACTGTTAGTGGCAGTCCCATTCCGATTACCAGTGTTGTCCGATCTACTCAGCCAGCGACTGAGTCAGACGGTGTGGCATCCGAAGCCGGAGGTCTTCCGGTTTCACGCGTGGAGGTTATCAGGGCTTCCTTGCGACGCAGAGGTTTTTCGACAAGAATTGCGCATCTCGTCTCTTCAGCAAAGCGCAATTCTACCGAGTCGGTTTATCAGTGTCACTGGCGTATGTGGGTTCGTTGGGCGAACGCACGGGATTTCGATCCCTTATCGCCTACTGTCAACGATTTAGCGGAGTACTTTCTGGCGTTGGTCCAAGAAAGGAAACTTAAAGTCACGACAGTGAAAAGTCACAGAGCTGCGATTTTCACTACTCTTAAACAGTGTGGATGTCGTGACTTTTCTACCAACTTGGTGTTGCATGATTTACTTAAATCATTACAATCCACGGTTGAACGACCTTCCATTATTCCGAAATGGAATGTCTTTCTGGTGTTGCATGCTCTTAAGGGTGCGCCTTATGAGCCGTTGAGGTTTGCTAGTTTGCCATGCCTTGACATGGAAGACTGTTTCTGGTTTCACTGGCAGCTTGTCGTCGGATCAGTGAGATACATGCTTTTTTGCATGATTTGGTTGATTACAATTCGGACGGGTCTGTCACTTTACGTACCGACCCTATCTTTGTTGCTAAAAACCAGTCTCCAGGGGAAGAGTTTCCACCTACTGTCATTCACAGTTTATCTCGTACACTGTCATCTGATAACTCGGATAGACTTCTTTGCCCGGTGAGAGCATTGAAGTATTATTTGCAGCGTACGAAAAACCGGCGGCAGGGTAAAAAGAGATTGTTTATTTCTTATACCATTAGGCCGGGTGATGTCAAAAAAATGCTTTGTCTCGATGGATAGCAGCTACCATCAAGCTAGCATATGAGATGGCGGGTGATCATGTGTTACGGAATTTCTCTGTTAAACCACATGAGATCCGAGCCATTTCTGCTTCCCTGAATTTCATGACTCTTTAGATATTATAAAGGTCATGAATGCAGGGGTTTGGAAAGGCGGCACACTTTTGACCGTTTCTATTTCCGGGATATGGCGGTTGGTCCTGACGGTACGCGTAGGATCCAGACAGTCATTGCGGCTCAACACGTCGTGTCTGTGCGCAGGGCAACGGAAAGGGGTCGACCTCTTTTCTGTCCGACTGCCATCGATTCACGCTTCGGACATGTTTAACACTCCACCCTTTTCTGAGGGATGGGGGTTTTTTGTAGTGTTGTCTACCATTTCCTTTCCCTGGGGAGATGTTTTTCCTCCCTTTCATGGGGATGAGTTTTTTCTTTGGGAAGCCCCCTTTTTATTCCCAAAAGTTTTTGACTCCTTGTTACCGTATGTCGTGGTTCGTCCTATCTCCATGTCATTACTTCAAAGGAGCTTTTGGGGTACGGGTAAGCCTCTATTTTCTTTACCTCCTCCCATTAATGTTTGAATTCAACGTGCTCTAAACGGTGTCATTGCACGTCCGTTATAGCATATTTGTTGTGCTAGCACAGTAAGTTGAATAAGACTATTAGAAAATTTGTTTCTAATTTTCATTATTATTCATACTTACCTAGTGCTAGCACAAACAAACTATACCTCCACCCACCCCTATGAGGCTTTCCCTCGGTGGGTGGACTTTGAATACCGAGAATGAAGTTACAGGTAGCCCGTGCAAGGATAGCATTGCGCATATCCGGCAAGGGAGAGAATTCTGCAGTGTGTAGGTATGACTCAGGTTGAATAGCATATTTGGTTGTGCTGCACTAGGTAAGTATGAATAATAATGAAAATTAGAAACAAATTTTCTAATTAATAAGTAAACTGTCACATGGGAAAGCTACTAATTGGGGGGGATATATACATGTATTTTTTGCAAATAATAAGTAATAACCGTAAACCCCTCCCCCACCTAATCTCAGGTATTAGCCCACCATCTTATTATATCTTGTAAAATTACAGCATCAATGGTATTGCTTTTTTCAATATTAAAGTAAAACAACATCACACTTTTAGCCACTTTACTTGGTTTTTGACATACCATGTTGTCGGGTTTTTGTTTTTTGTGTGACAGCTCATATAATTTTTCTTCAAGTATATTCACATTACTTTTTTATTTAGATGGTAAATTATTCTTCACTACGTTTTGTTTTTCATTTTCAGTTAGTTATGTCCAAGTGATAAGATATCTTCATTACAAACCCCCTTGTTGAACCTCGATCTTCAGGTCAAAAATGGTGCCAATAAAAACAAGATGGTCTCTCTTGAACTGGATCAGCAAAAGATTTAAAGAAGTTGATAGCCTCGTTAGATAATGCGGAAAGGTAACCGTATAATTAAGTAATTTGTTAATTAATAGTTATTCGATGTAGAATTATTCATAATTACCAATTTATTTTTTTAATAGAAAGTATCAGTGTAAAATATATAGTACCGGTATATGAAAACCAGCTACTAATAAATGCCTACAGTGATACTGTTATGTAGTCCTGAATGAAATATCTCACCCTGAATTATCAATATGTACAATCAGCAAAAAAAATCTTCTAAATATTTCCTTCTTACTTTTTTTGTCTGCTACTTATTTATCAGTACCTTTTTTAATTAGACCTAAAAAGATAAATATATAAAATTTCTTATGAAAAATTCTCCTTTTTTTCCAGGCCCTACAAACAGCTAACAACGTGACAGTGAAAGGAGTGTGTGTTTTTTCTGGGACAATGAAATATAACATTAAAATAAAATCAGCATTGTTGACTGCCAAGATGGTCTCTGTAATCACGTTATAACATGTTTTTCAGCCTTGTTGATAAAAAAGTACCATCACTTTGTAATACAATTTCATAGTATGAAAACATTGAGTGGTTTCAAAATTGACTATAGTAGGTACGGAATGAAACATAGCTTATTAAACTATGTTGTCAAACTAAAATGAAAAAAATAAAAGTTTTACAACATAGAAAGAACTTTTACAAAAATATGTTTAATTTTAAATATATCCACACTTGACCTTTTTATTAAATTTAGAAAATGGTTTACCCTTTTTCTCTATATGCAGATTTTTTTATATATGTATGGATTGTCTTAAAATATTATTCAGCATTAAATGAAACACTGGAGCCGCAAAAAAAGTTTTGTGGCGAATAGCATTTACAGGGGTGTTTCACAGACTGTATTTCAAGAGAAATGGAAGATAATAGTTGAACAGATCAATGACTTTAATTATAAATGATTACACACATAACTGACATTGGTGGTGATTTAATAGTTCTGTATTCATTGCATGGTATTAGTTTTTAATAAGAAAATTAATATTACAGTATGCGTATCTGGACAAGTTATTTCTGATGTGGGTGGGTTGTAGTTCAGTGGATTAAGCATTGACCAAAGGGCCATAGCA
Source organism: Gigantopelta aegis (assembly GCF_016097555.1). NCBI lineage: Eukaryota > Metazoa > Mollusca > Gastropoda > Neomphalida > Peltospiridae > Gigantopelta > Gigantopelta aegis. The sequence continues at coordinate 55,187,520 of NC_054704.1, forward strand.
CTGATGACCAGTTGATGTAACTGGGTTTTTTTTTATGGTACATCAAAGGCTGTGGTATGTTACTGTCCTGTCTATGGAAAAGTGAATATAAAAGACCTATTAATGCTTTATCTTTAGGAGTAATCTATGTGAAGGGCAGTCTGCTTTACAATTCTCTCCTGACCCCAAATGGTAAATATACCAACATGGTAGACAATCACAATTGTAGTTTAAAATATGCCAACGTGTTATTAAACAAATATTCCTTCCCTTTCATGAATTTACAATAAAACTACTAGTACGTGATTACAAATTTACAATTTTGTCTAACAAGTTTAGCTCATTATTTTCAGAATAGGTATTTCCCTTGTTAACAAAAGGGACTATTTGTTTGCCAACACATAGCATGTACACTTTAATCAGTCCCTGCAGTACACCTTACTCAGTCACTTAGTTTTGGAACCAGAGAAATAACACAGCTCCCCTTGGAGGCCTTTCCTTTAACTATTCATTAATTTTAATTTTTTCT
>NC_054704.1:55188227-55250727 GCF_016097555.1 Gigantopelta aegis
GGATGGTGTATATAAAATATCCCTACTAATGCAAAAATGTAAGACTATATGTCAATATTACCAATGTTTGACATCCAATAGCCAATGGTTAATAAATCAATCTGCTCTAGTGGTGGTGTTAAACAAACCAAACTTTAACTTTATATACCAATCATAGCACACTGATCAGTAAGACTAATTAGTAGGTAACAGACCCATTGGGCAAAGCAACTGGTATATCAAAGGTCATGGTATGTGCTATCCTGTCTATGGGATAGTGCATATAAAAGACCCCTTGTTATACTAATAGGAAATGTAGTGCATTTTCTCTCTAAGACTATAATATGTAAAACTTTCCAAATGTCTGACATCCAACAGATGTATCTAGTGGTGGTGTTAAACATAGGCAACATAAATGGGGCCCAGCAGTCGATGTACACAGGGTCCAGTTTCACTGTATATGTGTTTTTGTACCTACACAATTACTGGATGAAAAGCCCAGTCTGGTCTACTACATGAAAGTACACCAAACAGTAGGAGAATGAGAAACACATTGAATATAGACATTAATATTGTAGGTGAAAAAACATACATCCCATTCAATAGTGGTTGTTAAAAACGCTCATGTCAGTTTTGCATCAACAAATTTCTCCATCAGATTTTCATTTAATGATTTCACTATGTTAGTTATGAAGCCTTTGAAGATGTCTACATCTAGCTGTGACAACAGGTGTTGTTTGAAGCTATAAACATTTGATTTATTGTTCAACCTTCATCACCTCAGTATATTTTTTAAACTATGCTTATTTGTTATCCACCATATGGTCAATGTCTGCAACACGAACTAGTGTGTGCGTGTGTGTGTGCGTGCATGTGTGTATATGTGTGTGTCCGTGTGTTTGTGTGTATGTATGTGTTTGTGTGCGTATATGTGTCTGTCTGTCTGTGTTGGTGTGTGTGTGGTGTATGTGCGAATGTATGTGTGTCTGTGTGCACGTGTGTGAAAACCTGCTACAACCAAAAAACATATTTCTAGAATAGCATTAAAAGATGCATTATGTTTTCACACAGTTAGAACAGCACATGCCACAACCTTTGATATGCCAGTCATGAAAGAATATTAATGCTGCAACCCACATCACCTCAAACAAGCACTATCACTAAATACATGTAGAAAGTTAAGGATTTTGTTTTTAAATGACAACACATTGATTTATTAATCATTGGCTATTGGATGTCAAACATTGGTACTTTTCACATATAGTCTTAGAGAGAAAACACACATTTAATTTTTTTTTTTTTTTAGTAGTAGCAAGGGATCTTTTATATGTACCATCCCAGACAGGATAGCACAGCATGGCCTTTGATATACCAGTTGTGGTGCACTAGCTGTAACAAGAAATAGGCCAATGGGCCCGTCGACGGGGATCGATCTCAGATCTCTACTGGTATTTCTTGCATTTAAAGACATGTTTCAGCAACCATCTGAACACTCAGCTCCTACCCATCCATCCAAATCTCATCAAGGGTCAAATAAATTTGGTTAAAGTATATGAATAAAGTTTGTTTTGTTTAACACCACCACTAGAGCACATTGATTTATTAATCATTGGCTACTGGATGTCAAACATTTGGTAAAATTGACATGGTCTTGGAGAAGAAACCCGCTACATTTTTCTATTGGTAGCAAGGGATCTTTTTATATGCACCATCCCACGCCCTCTGATATACCAGTCGTGGTGCACTGGCATGAATGAGAAATCGCTGAATGGACCCACAGACGGGTATTGATTATAGACCGACCACTTATCAAGCGAGTGCTCTCAGTAGATGAAGAGGAACCAGCTGCCATCACATAAGCCATGGATCTTTCCGATTGCCGTGGAGTTTTTCATTATCCACAGCACTCGTCTTTTTTTTCTTTTTTTTTCTTTTTTTTTATGACTGGTATATTCGATTTTTGTTTTTTCCACAGCATATTTTTGGCCATAGAAATTCCCTTAATTGCCATGGGTTGAACCACTGGTTGCACCTTCGATAACGCTGACAGAGCACAATGGTAGAGTACCCAAGATAGGTCACGGGATCAATTGCCTTCAGTGGACTCTAGTTTTTCCTTCTCCATCTTACCCAGTGTCACATGGCTGATACACCGTGATATGAAAAGTGCATTTATACCATTTATATATGTATACCATCAACTCAAATCCCATAGACGACAATAGTAACGTGGATAAAACTCCTACATGCTACAATCCTACAATCGACATATACACTATGGATATAAATACTACCACCCCTCACCCTTAAAGTATTTCAAAACAAATTCAGGGTAAGCTGCTCATTTCAGAGAAAATTTGTAGCATCTATGACTACCCTAGTTCTGCACAACAAATTGTCATGCTATTTTTAGTAGGACCCTGCACATGTTTTAAGCACAATTATGGTAGTTTGTACATTTGACCCTAGTTAAGTTAAATTACAGTACAGGAATTTATTGGCCAGATAATGTAACATTTTATCACAACAAACACTGTCACATTTATCACCAATGGCAGGACTTGTGGTATCAACTTTTCTACCAAAGGTTACATGCACCTCAAACTTCGACCCAGCCAGATGTTATTTGGTTTAGTACTACCATAAAGGATTCTGCACCTCCAATTCGACCCAGCCGGATGTTATTTGGTTTAGTACTACATGTACCATAAAGGATTCAGCACCTCCAACTTTGACCCAGCTAGATGTTATTTGTTTTAGTACTACCATAAAGGATTCTGCACCTCCAAATTCGACCCAGCCGGATGTTATTTGGTTTAGTACTACATGTACCATAAAGGATTCAGCACCTCCAACTTTGACCCAGCTAGATGTTATTTGTTTTAGTACTACCATAAAGGATTCTGCACCTATTCGACCCAGCCGGATGTTATTTGGTTTTCTACATGTACCATAAAGGATTCAGCACCTCCAACTTTGACCCAGCTAGATGTTATTTGGTTTAGTACTACCATAAAGGATTCTGCACCTCCAACTTTGACCCAGCCAGATGTTATTTGGTACTACCATTTTAGTACTACCATAAAGGATTCAGCACCTCCAACGGATGTTATTTGACCCAGCCGGATGTTATTTGGTTTAGTTTAGTACTACATAAAGGATTACCATAAAGGATTCAGCACCTCCAACGTCGACCCAGCCGGATGTTATTTGGTTTAGTACTACCATAAAGGATTACTACCATAAAGGATTCAGCCACCTCCAACTCCAATTTGAGTACTACATGTACCATAAAGGATTCTGCACCTCCAAATTCGACCCAGCCGGATGTTATTTGGTTTAGTACTACATGTACCATAAAGGATTCAGCACCTCCAACTTTGACCCAGCTAGATGTTATTTGTTTTAGTACTACCATAAAGGATTCTGCCCCTCCAACTTTGACCCAGCCGGATGTTATTTGGTTTAGTACTACCATAAAGGATTCCTTGTCTATGTGGTGGGAGCGGTTTTCCTCTCTTTCAACCATGAGTTTAAATTACCATGTGTTAAACATGAAATACCTAAGCATAGTTTAAATGTGATGAGGTGTCCATAACCTTTCCGGGGGCGAGACAGCCCAGTGGTAAAGCACTCGCTTGATGCACGGTCAGTTTGGGATCGATCCCTGTCAGTGGGCCCATTGGGCTATTTCTCGCTCCAGCCAGTGCACCACGACTGGTACATCAAAGGCTGTGGTATGTGCTATCCTGTCTATGGGATGATGCATATAAAAGATCCCTTGCTGCTAATCGAAAAGAGTAGGCCATGAAGTGGCAACAGCAGGTTTCCTCCCTCAATATCTGTGTGGTCCTTAACCATATGTCCGAATGAATGAATGAATGTTTAACGACACCCCAGCACGAAAAATACATCGGCTATTGGGTGTCAAACTATGGTAATGGAAACAAACAAGGTGATGATCAACATCAACAGAAAAATTCAAGATATAAATAAAAACAGTGTAAAGAACTGTGCAAAATACAAATATCACAGAGAGATACTGACTTTTACTCTAAACTTCAATGTGTGCTGTATTGGCCATTCTCAAAGAGAATGTTACACCCCTGCACCACGGTGAGGTTACAGCACGCACAGGGGCCATATGTCCGACGCCATATGTCCGACGCCATATAACCGTAAATAAAATGTGCTGAGTGCATCGTTAAATAAAACATTTCCTTCCTTCCTTCCTTTTCCTTCCCCAACACCCAGGTCCACTGTTTGACCTGGTAGGCTTTACCACAGAACAATTGATAATATCCATTAATAGCAAAAACAGTTTATTAAAAGTAAGTTTGAGTGTGTTTTGCAGTACAGTCCGTTTGCATCACAGGGGAACCATGAATAAATGAAAGTTTTAACAACACCCCAGCACACAAAAAAATACATCGGCTATTAGGTGTCAAACTATGGTAAATGCACAAATTATGTGATGAACAACATCAACATAAAAATGCAAGCAGTAAATTAAAACTGTGTAAAGAATTGTGGAAAAAAATACAAACATCACAGACCGATAAAATTAAAATTTATAATGAAAGTCTGTATTATGAAGAAAACAAAAGGAAACCAATGAATTGGCATGTAACGGTGTACATAGATTAAATGCCATTTTTAATGATAGGGTAGGAACATGCCTAACAGTTACAGTATAGTGCCTTGCCTTAAGTGAACATATTTTCTGCAGGTGCGTGGGCATGAGGGAAAGAAAGAAAGAAATGTTTCATTTAATGACGCACTCAACACATTTGATTTTCGGTTATATGGCATCAGACATATGGTGAAGGACCACACATATTGAGAGAGGAAACCCGCTGTCACCACTTCATGGGCTACTCTTTTCGATCAGCAGCAAGGGATCTTTTATATGCACCATCCCAAAGACAGGGTAGTACATACCACAGCCTTTGATATACCAGTCGTGGTGCACTGGCTGGAGAGAGAAATAACCCAATAGGCCTACCAACACAGATCGATCCCACACCGACTGCGCATCGAGCGAGCGCTGTACCACTGGGCTACATCCCGCCCACATGAGGAGGGTTTAGAGGATTGAAACTCCTCCCTGCTCAAGCGAATGTTCTTCATTTTTTTTCCCCCCAATACATTTTCCTGGGGAACATGTCTCGACCCACCCTATATATAAAGTTTGATTGTCACGGTCTTAAACCCACCAGTGCTAAAATTCCTTCACACGTGCCTGCTCTGATTGGGGTTTTCTATCCCAACTAGTGTCTGACTGGAGTGTGCAGTACAGTCCTGTTTGTGGAAAACTGCATACGGGGAAAATGTAACATCGAACAATAAATCAATGTGCTGTAGTGCAGTGGTTGAAATATTGTTGTCTCAACAGGTTATTGCTGCTCAACATCATCACAGGCTGGCGAATTTGTTTTGCTTGTCGTCCCGTCGGACCGGCAATTAAGGGAATGTTTTATTTAATGACGCACTCAACACATTTTATTTACGGTTATATGGCGTCAGACATATGGTTAACGACCACACAGATATTGAAGGAGGAAACCCGCTGTCGCCACTTCATGGACTACTCTTTTTCGATTAGCAGCAAGGGATCTTTTATATGCACCATCACATAGACAGGATAGCACATACCACGGCCTTTGATGTACCAGTCGTGGTGCACTGGCTGGAACGAGAAATAGCCCAATGGGCCCACCGACGGGGATCGATCCCAAACCGACCTCGCATCAAGCGAGCGCTTTACCACTGGGCTACGTCTCGCACGACCGGCAATTATTTACACATTAGCAGGTTTTGGTTGGTAGAATTAGTAGCAGGAATTTCACAGGGTTTTTTTTCCACAATTTTTGCCTGGATAAAATCTTATCAGTAATTAAAGGTAGAAGAAGAATATATTGTAGTTGTTAACAATGTGGTTCGGACTTTAGATTGACTGCTCATCGGGCAAACACTTTACCACTGGGTTCGGGGTGGAACGTAGCCCAGTGGGTAATGTATGCACAATCTAGGATCTATCCCTGTTGATGGGCCCATTGTGCTATTTTTCATTCCAACCAGTGCACCACGACTGGTATTACAAAGGCTGTGGTATGTACTACCGTATCCATTGTAAGGAATGGTGCATATAAAAGATCTCTTGCTACTAATGAAAAAGAAAATGGAGCGAGTTTTCTCTCTAAGACTATATGTCAAAGTTATAAAATGTTTGACATCCATTAGCTGATGATTAATAAATCAATGTGCTCTAGTGGTGTTGTTAAACAAAACTTTTACATTGGGTTATGTTCCCACCCCTTTGATATAATCCACCATTAGGTACGAGTTCTATAACCCAGCACGCCTGTGAGCATTTTCCCACGGAGCTACATCCTTTAAAAAGTTCACAAAGTGAATGAATTGGTTTTGAATTTTCGTACAGGTTATTCACACAGATACTATAATGGCACACACATTGAATTCTCATAAGTCTTTATGAAAGTCATTTCAACATTGGATAAATTTGTCTTAAATAGATTTTTTAAAAATTATGATTCATTTTTAAAAGCATTTCTTTGAGATGTTGCAAGTATATAAAGCATATCAGAAATAGCAAAGCTGTAATACTGAACACATTAATTGTATAATTTGTTGTTGACACAAAAGTAATAGAAACATTTTTTTTAAATCCTTGACATGGTGAGGTTCAAACTGACATGGTACAGTGCTATTCTTTGGTTATGTTTTTTACTTGGTTATTTTTTTAGTCGTTTTCTTTCACGTTCACCCATCACTGCACAACATACTGAACTGATTTCAATGTTCTGGATTGCATGTCCTTTTTACTATTCAACTTCAAAGAGTGGGAATTTTTTTCTAATCATCTGATAAAACTGATATGAAGTATAAAGCTATGGAAATTTCAATCCATGTATTTCAATGCACATATGATGGGGCTACAACGCTATGAAAATTAAATGTTCTCTTACCAACTTGCCCTTCACAACAGCAACTGAACACAAGATTTGAACTTTACACCAATAACATCTCCCAATCCAGCAAGACGAAATGATAACAATAGATCTTCCATATTCAATATTGTGCAAGTTAAATGCAACAAAACAACCTTCTTCAACATTGTCATTTTTAGCCATTTCAGGACATATCAGTTGTTATTTTTGTTAAAATGAATTGGAAGGGACAAATGTTTTTAACAACTTCACAGCTATGGTCGTTTGGTCATTTAAACACTTGCATACTTGTCTATATTGAAGACTAAACCAGCTGTTGACATATGGGCTATTCCACTGCTGAATGGCAGATTTCATACACATTTTCTTCACGTAAGACAGCACATACCATTATGATTTATATACCAATCGGGGGGGGGGGGGGGGGGGGGGGTATGTAGCCCAGTGGTAAAGCGCTCATATAATGCAATGTTAGTCTGGGATCGATCCCCGTCGGTAGACCCATTGGGCTATTTCTCGTTCTAGCTAGTGCATCATGACTGGTATATCAAAGGCTGTGGTATGTGCTGTCCTGTCCGTGGGATGGTGTATATAAAATATCCCTACTAATGCAAAAATGTAAGACTATATGTCAATATTACCAATGTTTGACATCCAATAGCCAATGGTTAATAAATCAATCTGCTCTAGTGGTGGTGTTAAACAAACCAAACTTTAACTTTATATACCAATCATAGCACACTGATCAGTAAGACTAATTAGTAGGTAACAGACCCATTGGGCAAAGCAACTGGTATATCAAAGGTCATGGTATGTGCTATCCTGTCTATGGGATAGTGCATATAAAAGACCCCTTGTTATACTAATAGGAAATGTAGTGCATTTTCTCTCTAAGACTATAATATGTAAAACTTTCCAAATGTCTGACATCCAACAGATGTATCTAGTGGTGGTGTTAAACATAGGCAACATAAATGGGGCCCAGCAGTCGATGTACACAGGGTCCAGTTTCACTGTATATGTGTTTTTGTACCTACACAATTATTGGATGAAAAGCCCAGTCTGGTCTACTACATGAAAGTACACCAAACAGTAGGAGAATGAGAAACACATTGAATATAGACATTAATATTGTAGGTGAAAAAACATACATCCCATTCAATAGTGGTTGTTAAAAACGCTCATGTCAGTTTTGCACCAACAAATTTCTCCATCAGATTTTCATTTAATGATTTCACTATGTTAGTTAGCCTTTGAAGAGTCTACATCTAGCTGTGACAACAGGTGTTGTTTGAAGCTATAAATGTGTGCGTGTGTGTGTGCGTGCATGTGTGTATATGTGTGTGTCCGTGTGTTTGTGTGTATGTATGTGTTTGTGTGCGTATATGTGTCTGTCTGTCTGTGTTGGTGTGTGTGTGGTGTATGTGCGAATGTATGTGTGTCTGTGTGCACGTGTGTGAAAACCTGCTACAACCAAAAAACATATTTCTAGAATAGCATTAAAAGATGCATTATGTTTTCACACAGTTAGAACAGCACATGCCACAACCTTTGATATGCCAGTCATGAAAGAATATTAATGCTGCAACCCACATCACCTCAAACAAGCACTATCACTAAATACATGTAGAAAGTTAAGGATTTTGTTTTTAAATGACAACACATTGATTTATTAATCATTGGCTATTGGATGTCAAACATTGGTACTTTTCACATATAGTCTTAGAGAGAAAACACACATTTAATTTTTTTTTTTTTTTAGTAGTAGCAAGGGATCTTTTATATGTACCATCCCAGACAGGATAGCACAGCATGGCCTTTGATATACCAGTTGTGGTGCACTAGCTGTAACAAGAAATAGGCCAATGGGCCCGTCGACGGGGATCGATCTCAGATCTCTACTGGTATTTCTTGCATTTAAAGACATGTTTCAGCAACCATCTGAACACTCAGCTCCTACCCATCCATCCAAATCTCTTTTTTTATCTTTATATGGCAAGAAGAAAATGTTTTATTTAACGATGCACTCAACACTTTTTATTTTTACGGTTATATAGCGTCAGATATATGGTTAAGGACTACACAGATATATCGAGAGGAGAAACCCGTTGTCGCCATTTCTGATTTTTAGAACCAAACATTTCTTCAAACAGTTTTGTTCTGTTGATCCGCCTCTAGGTGTAAATAAGCGCTATTTGCATATCTGTGAGCCAGTCTACTATTCAGTAGTACTGCCAGCTGCTTGTAAAGTTAGAAAACGCGATTAAATAAAATTAAATACTCTTTAAGTCATGTTATATTGTTGATACTAAAATGTTTGATTACTAGCGACAACAAGTTTTAAATTTTATTAGTTGTGTTTTGTCGTACCGGTTACGTTGTAAATTTAGGTCACGTGGTTGAGTTCATTTCCACTTATATGCAATCATTATTAGTTTAACCTTTCTACGTTTACAGATTATATTTCAAACATATTAAATGGCGAAATTATAATTCATATCTGCTATATCTACTGATATAATATAAACGCCAACATCATACATCCCTCCACCCCTTGCACAGAAATACAAGTCTCTCAAAACCGGCGTGAAATTGAATGAGCATTTTTCCCAATCTAATTAAAATTAGCTCCACTATTACATGTGGATCTAACAGCAGCCAGTTGGAGCTAATGTCCACCAATCAAAACCGTACTTACAAATCATGCCAGTGATTTGAAAATAATTTGAAAATATTCCGAATTATCCTGAAGGTATACAATATGTTTCATGTGAATTACGAATGCCTTATTTAGACCACTAGAACTAATTTTAATCAGATTGCGTAGTCTCCAATGTCCAGGTAACATTTCGTCTGTAAATAATAATTTAAATATTGACCAATTACACTTCGCCTTTTATAACGTTATTTGGGGGCATACAAATTCTAAAAATATCGAGCGAGTCTATTTTAGTGGCCGCAGTACAGCGAACCATACCAATACGTACGGGATGGGTTATCAGTCTTCAATTTTACATTAAAAATTATTTAATTTATAAAATAAAACATGTTTTAAGGCATTCGTAATTCACACGAAACATGTCGGTAAATCACCCTCAGGATAATTCGGAATCCACATGTTTCAAATTATTTTTCAAAATCGAGCCAGTGTTTTGATAGCACGTTTCCTTTGTCTTTATTTTGGGCTGAGTTGGACACCAAAACAATTATATACTGGTAAGTTTGGAGGGGTTACAAAACGAGGTCATAGGGTATATGATCAAGAATTCGCACTTTTAAAAAAAATAATAATAAAATAAATATATATATATATTATATATATACTGATGGAAAGAAATAAAGGATCACACAGATAGCAACAAGAAATAGTGACTGCATCAAGACTCAATTCATATTGTCACAAGTTGACTGGGAACATATAGGCAGCACATTCAACACTAGACATTCAATCCCACATTACAACTTGGCATGAAATAAGACATTACTACGCTAGTAGTGCAACTTGGCATGAAATAAGACATTACTACGCTAGTAGTGAATTAAATATGGTCTACAGTTTGATGTGTTCCCTTATTTCTTTCCATCAATATATATATATATATGTAAATTTTTGTTTCATAAAATAAAACAGCCTGTCTGGTCATTTTGTTTATAAAAAAAAGAAAGAAGATTTTTCTATTATATATACAATAATACATCTATTTATTAAGATATATGCATATAGGCCGGTGGCTTTGGAGCACTCTGGAGGGGTAGTACAGTATGTGTGACTGCCAACAGGTCGTTTTGCCCGTTACTAGATCGCCCGCATCGTTTCAACCCTGATCCATTTGTACTGTTAACAGAGTCAGTTTGCCCCCCCATGTAGGGTCGTTTCACACCTTTTTTTAAATTTTGTTAATAAAAACATTTATTCATTGCTTTATCATATATGCATCAGGATTTAAAAAAAAAAAAAAAAATTGGGCGGGGGTGGGTGGGGGTTACACACTGCCGTCGATAACCACACAGTTTGGTCTAATACGCGGATGGTTTATACTAAAATTCGAGCAGATCTAATTAAAAAAAAATTTCAGGTTGAAACATCTGCTAAACAATAATCCCCTAAAACCGTGTCATACAAGACGTAAACTGAATAATAAGTACATCTTAGCATGTACTATATTATCATAAAGAACAGGATTAAAAACAAAATATTTTAACTGAAATGCCAAAATGTAATTGGCGAATACATATTTAGATTGGCGAATGTTTTGGCGAACAAAAATAGCCACCCAGGGCTAGCACTGGCTACAAGGGATCTTTTATATGTACCATCCCACAGACAGGTCAAACATACCATGTCCTTTCACATACAAGCCGTGGTGCACTGGCTGGAATGAGAAATAGCCCAATGGGCCCCATCGACAGGGATCGATCCCAGACCGACCACGCATCAAGTGAATGCTTTACCACTGGACTACGTTCCGCCCCATATGGTAATAAGTCAAACATATGGAGCCGAATTTACAAAGCCTGTTCATCTTAAATGGAAACGTTTTTGCATTGTAAATGTATGTAGTTACATGCAACAGGCTTTGTCAAGTTTAAAAGTTTGTTTTGTGCTTTAGTAGTAGTTACTAAAGCACATTGATTTCAAACATAAAACACACAACTGCTGATTGTATAGTGAAATATTTTTTATTAAGTATTTAGGGCATAAAATGTAGAGAACAATTCATCAGAGGTCTGTTACAATGATCACATGAAGAAAATGTTCTGTTTTATAAGATGGTACATGACAAATTTAATCACCCTTTTATTTGTGTTTTTTAACCTTTTGGATCCAATGACGTCTGGATGGTTTTTATTATGGTTCACATTTTTAGTATAATAAACTTTTGATACGATTTTAAACAAAGTTTGAATGATTGTAGATCAATGTTCCATTGTAGAAACTCATCTATTTGAACCATTTACCAAAACAATTGCACCAATTATGGTTGGTGCATTCTTGAAAAAGTATTAGGATGCAAAAGATGGATGGATTTAAACATGAACCTGGAACTGTCCCAAGTTAGTTTGTACACATACTTTATTAAATGTTTTGTGTGTCTGGCACCATTCACCTTTATGTGAACTATGAGGTTGTTTACAGCATCTCTATCAATAAAAATGATGGTCAAACTTCTTGTTCACGATTTTCACAGGTATATAAAGTATACCCGCTTTCTTACAACTGTTTTAAAAATGTTGATTTTACAAATGAGAAGGGTTTTTCATTCTAAAACTGCATCAAGGGGTGGGGATTAAAGTTAAGAAGTTTAAAGTTTGTTTTTGTTAAAAGGACACTGGAGGGGATTAATGCTTTTAAAAAAACCAAGTTGACTTAAGAAGCTCTTGCACGAACAACATTTTTGATATTTGCTTTTATTTCGGAGGGTGGGAGGCGTGGGGTGGGGGAGTGGGGTGTGCATAGACAGAAAACAGAGTATGCTTTGTATGCCCATGGAAACATTGACATTTGTGAATGACTCCTTAGCACAAGCATCTTTTCAATGCAGTCTAAAACATTGGAAAACAAAACAGGTTTATGGTAGTTTAGTTTAGTTCTGCACTATAATGGCATTCAGTTTAGAGAGATGCTTCCATGCAGTAGGCTTTTCTACGGCACCAAATACATTTGCATTTGCATGTTATAGTGTATTATTAAGTCTCCCCTCAAAGTGTCTTTGATTTGTGTATCCACCAAGTTCTAAAAGAGCCAGTATGACAGTAGATCAGTGATGTTAACTTAGGACAGGGTCAATTTCCAGGCGGTGCTAACATTTGGAATTTCTGAAAAAAATATTGATATTTTCATTTATGAACAAAAGAAATTATGGCATCTTAAAGACAAGCTTAACTTTGTAAAGTAACTTCTGTCCCATGTGATCTACATAGACGGTGTGTGCAAGAAACTGCAGGGGGTGGATCTAGACTGTGGCAAACAGGTTTTAGGGGGGCATCAGTTTGTGCTGGCCTGGAATAAATTTAAAACAAAATTTAGTCGGGGATGGGGTGCGGTGGGGGTGGCTTGACCCCCCCCCCCAAATGCCCCCTCTGCTCATGTGCCTGCATAGAGGACTTTAAACAAATGCCTATAAAAAACCATCATATTAAGTGTGTGTTCAATTATACATCACATATGAAAACTGACGAGCAGTGAAAGCACACACAAGTTATAATATAGACGATCTTTCACAGGAACAGGTATAGTAAATTATATTGATTACAAAGCAACACATTGTATGTGCATGGCAATGCAATTTCTTTTACCAAATAATCATGGGAAATTACAAAGATGATGTCGCTAACCAAACTGACATTTATTTACTCGTTCCTCACAAAGTGACGAACGGAAATATTGTTGCATGGATCTCTCTCACCGCTATGTAATAAATGTATCATTAATACAGATATAAAACTAATTAAAAAAACAACAGCCAATTTCACTAACATCACTTCACAAACTTTCAAACATCAATTAAAATTTGAAGAAAAAAATAATTAACAAAACAAGCAATGTAACAGAATGTCATAAACTTTAATGGAAATAATTCTAATGATTATGAATTAATGCCTACATAAAACAAAGAAATGTTTCAGAAAAACCTTTTCTGAAAGCACAAAAACTGTGAAATAATAAATTACAACATTATCAACAATCACTTTAGATAACAACAGTAGTCAGTAAAAAGCAAAATACATGAAAAATATTTGTTAATCTGCAATCGAGAATAAAACATGTAATATGGAAGTTATGGAGGCCCTATAATACTATAACACGGTAATACTAATGCAGAGATGCCAACCCTAGTTGGAGTGTTAAAAATCAGGAATGTTATCAGTGATGGCTCAGGAGCGCGTTTTTCGACATTTTGGCAAAGTCAAGTTCAAGGCCGTACCCCATCGGCAAATATCGGGGTTGTTCAGCAGACCGATTCCTAGACTGGTTTATTGTATATTGCCACGCTTGCTATGCTCGCTATTCGGAATCCATAAGCTTAAAGAACAAGGCAGGAAACCAATCTACGATTGTTGATTGTGAAGAGGGAAAAATGTTTCTCCGGTGTCAACAACATTTGTACCTTCCAAAATATGATCCGACACCAAAGATGCGAAATTACGATTTCCTTTCTAAATATCGGAATTTTGAACAAAGACAATTGTAACAGCATAAATATATGTTTTAAATTCATGATTCTGCCAAATTCATAATGGTTGGCATCTCTGCTAATGCATACAGTAATACAGTTTTAATACCCATGAAGTTCATTGTTTTGGGCTGTACGTAATATCAAAACCTTTAATAATATTGTTTTAATTACTTGGTGAATATGTCTAAATTCCCATGCAAATTTGTTTGCAAAGCCTCAACACAAATTTAGTAATTTTGTATACAATGGGAATACATTTTAGACATTAAACAGTAATTTTGTTTTGAAGTCTTACAGTTCATATCTATTATTTGTGAATGAAATGGAACAACTGCTAACATTTTAAACATCAACTACCATGAAATACTCTGGCCAAATTACCATATTGCAAAAGAAATATGAAATCATGACTATCAGTTGCCGTTACCTTGACCGCTTCATTATGAATGTGACAGATGCCATTTTAGTACAACGGAATGATACTAATGAGAATATTATTGATTTGCAATCTTCTATCCTGTCGCACTGCGTTTTAGTGAGCAATAGCAATGGTTCTAAATTCAAACTACAATCACTGGATTTAAATTCAAAATACATAAAATTTATTTTGCTGCTCTAAAATAATTTTGCTGTCTTTTAGAATATACAACAGCAAAATAGACATTAAAACATGAAATATATGTATGTAAATATTCATAAACAACAAACATCATAAAATTGACAAACTGATCATTCAGTTAATGAGAAATATTTCAAAATGTACTGCGCAAGTCCAATGATTAATGAAAAAAGCATTTTTAATTAACATAATTAATACAGGTACATGTATATGATTGAAGCTGAAATAATAAAATTGGTAAATAGATCCAAAAAAACATTTATAATATGCATAAAATGTGGTTTTTCTGAAGACATGTTACTCCAGTTGATGGAGAGAAAACAAACCAACCATTACAATAAAGATTTATAATTTTAAGGTTACCGGTACTATGTTTTTGTTGAAAAAACTTTATGGGTGAATTTGGAAGACTTGGAAGATGAAAAACTGCCATCAAATTTCAGCTTAATGAAGGTTTATGACATGAAATCAAAGATTCTTTTGTTGTTATCTTTATTATTTTGCCACAAGTTGTAAGCCAAATTCATAAACTAAATGTAATCTGGGCCAAACAAACTTGCAGATGAAAACGTTTCAGAACCAAATCATGTACAACTAATTTACAACAACAACTAATTGAAAATGCTGGTTAGCTCTGTGTTCGTGACAGTGTTCCACTATTATGCATAAGTAAAAAGTTTGTATAATTTATCCTAACAACCACATTCCACTCTTAACACTAAATCCTCATTTCTACAAATTAGTGAATTTAATTCTTAGTTTTTTTTGGTGAAGAAAATAATACTTAGTTTTAATATGGATATGAAAATATTTTAAAATATACAAGCAATATTTAAAGATGTCAACCTGTTAGTTTAATATTAATGCTAAAATTACTCAGTTTCAAACAGCTTTTGCAAAAAAATAAAATGGAAATTTCGTAAGCTGTGAGTATCTGTTAAATATACATTAACGACTGGCAGTTGACAACAGAAAATGAACTATATTACACAATAAAAGTCTTAATAATGTAACAAACATGATCAATAGCTATGGACTACATTACTAGGCTAACTCAAAAGTGCTTCTAGTTGTTTACAACTTGCATGTTGTCATCTACAAAGTATTCACGACATAATAAACCTACTTAAGTTATACAAAGTATAATTCATGTTTTCCATGTAATTTGATTTATATCTTATCGAGTAAAATCTGCAATTATATCATGCTCACTCAACCTGAGAAATTGCACACTTCATGAGATATCAATCTAATTTGACTGAAAACATAAAATTCTCTATTATGTAACTTTCGTTAATTGACCTCTATTCTCTAAAGTCTTTTAAAACTCCACCAAAATTATCGAGCACTTGTTAGTTGTAAAAATCACCACCATGACATTGGACTGTTATGTCATGCATATAGTTCGCAAGTGCAAATAATAAACAACTGGCAAATGATTACAAGTTGAAATCAAGCCGGCAGTGGATACTAATGTATTGGGCATACTATTAATAACTTTCTTTCGCTCATTTTGAAGATGTGGATATATATACAAAACTGTGACTAGGTGCATATTAAATCAAATGACTTTTAGCCATTTTATCTTTTGCGACAAGTTTAGGGATTTTTCCAGAGTTGGTGAAAAAAATCAAGATTCCTGGTGAAAACAGAACTGTGGTGAAATGAGAAAACACAAAAGTAAACGGTTTAAAGAACAAACACTGCAAGTGATTTTCCCACTGTTACGGTTTACCTGTTCACCCAGTAAGTGCTGTACTCTGATGATAGCACTTTCAGGTGCAGATCCAGTGCTTTCTGAAAGGGATGGGACATTGGACAAGGCAAGAGGTGCAAGAATACACTTATCTTTTTTTGACATCTGTGGAAACTAAAGGTGGAATGTACCCCTGGATCTGCGCTGGACTTTTTAAGAGTAAAAACATTATCCTTACTAGTGACGAATGACACCATTTAATCTCACCGATATTTTCAGATATTTCACTCTAGTTATATAACAAATACATATATTACAACTACGCTAATTTTATAAATATTCTTGGCACACTTAAGAAAATATAAATAAATTTTCTCTGTCAACTAAACTAAGTTGGCTTCTTTTTCAACTGCAAGCCCTCAAGAGGATTGTAATGCTCTGTCCAGCAGTATCTATACATGTAACAATGGAGATCAGTGTATCTGAAAGGTTTATATATATATGCTTTCGGAACAAGAAGCGGATCATAGAATTATATTACACAATTTACAAGTGACACTGCTGTGGTTATAATGCCTCAATATGCTTGTGTTAGTACATGTAGCTATCATCTTTACATAATACTACCAAAGACTTCAGTCCTGTAACCAGTTCTTCAAACCTCCTTACACTGAACAGTCACCAAGATCATCAACATTTAAACTGGACAAAAGATTAAATCTAATTCGTTAGATGTTCTTAAAACCTACTTTAACTTTTTCACCCAATGAAATATTAGCAAAATGTTGCTGCCCACCCTGAAATGTGAGGTCATCTCATCAGATTTCCACCAAATACAATCCATTATAACAAAGGTTTCATCCTTTATTATTCACATTTTGTTCTTTCTATATTGACCAATTTAAAAGAAAATGAAATAAACTTGTTTTACTTCAGGAAAAGGTTACCTTGTTAATCACATTCCAGATCAGAAATAATTTTCCAATAAATAACTGGGTCAAAAATGTAAAAATAAATTTGAATTAATGCTGCCCTGAGGTCATGGTTGTAATCATAGCCAGAGGTGTGCATACGATTTACATCAAATATGAAAAAACCTAAACATGATACAACTGTAGATACAAGAGTTTAGTTTTAACCAAGCTTTAATCTGGTTAACCAATGAATTTTAGACCCAGTTAAAAGCTGCAAATGCACCCAATATTGCATAAAATAGGACTACGATGATGATGTACAATCATTTGTCTTAAAACACACGACTATTTAACACAGTATTTTAAAAGGAAAGGAATGCATGTTTAAAAACATTTAAACTACAGTTATTTTGTTATCTACCATAATATGATTGTGATACTTCTAGATGATTGAAGAATACTTGCTGTCACCACATATATACATACATTTTGGATTTGTTTTTGGGGTTTTTTTTGGGGGGGGGGGGGGAGACAAAAGGTCATAAGGGTGATAAATCTGAATCCTAAATTCACTTAAAGAATATGAAATTACTTTACAACATTGAAAAACATTACACTTAAGTTATAGTAAACAAAGTGTAAAATTTAACAGGTAAAGGAAAGAAATTGACAAATGTTCCAATAAATTTCTGTAAGTATACAATGTGTTGTGATCAGTGACTAGCATATGCGGTAGAATATTTCTCGATTAACTTGGTTAACACAAAACAGCTAAGAGTCTGGAAAGGACAAGTGTTTGAGAAACACTTTCACATCAAATCTGTCAGACCGGATTGGTTTTATTATTATCCTACTGCATGGAATAGCAATTCATTATATGTAATAGTAATCACTTCATAGTGGAATGTATCTCCTTAATATGAACCTAGAAAGTCTTAACAATTATATGTAATAGTCATCACTTCACAGTGGAATGTATCTCCTTAATATGAACCTAGAAAGTCTTAACAATTATATGTAATAGTAATCACTTCATAGTAGAATGTATCTCCTTAATACTAATCTAGAAAGTCTTAACAATTATATGTAATAGTCATCACTTCATAGTAGAATGTATCTCCTTAATACGAACCTAGAAAGTCTCAACAATTATATGTAATAGTAATCACTTCATAGTAGAATGTATCTCCTTAATACGAACCTAGAAAGTCTTAACAATTATATGTAATAGTCATCACTTCACAGTGGAATGTATCTCCTTAATACGAACCTAGAAAGTCTTAACAAGTATATGTAATAGTGATCACTTCACAGTGGAATGTATCTCCTTAATACGAATCTAGAAAGTCTTAACAATTATATGTAATAGTAAAACGTGACCATTATAGTCTTTACCATATCAGCAACTGTTCATCAATGTTTGTGGAATTTAGCACTTTCATACAAACCAAGATATTTTGAACCATATGGGCATTTAAACACTTGTACTAACTCTTAACCATCATGTTCTTTACAATATTATATTAACAGTTTACCAATATTTGTGTCATTTTCAAAGTATAATTGGATATTAGTTATAAATACATAATTATATATACTACAAAGAAAAATAAATCCATATTAAACAGTTCCAGTGTTGTCCGAAATCATTCTCTTCCTCCGACAGTCTATGCATGCTGTCTACAGCATAAGTACGACTGTTACAAGAAAACAACTGTTTGCAGTACACATTGTACACAGCTGTCGAACAACTGGCAAGTAACACACTGCTGTCACATTCACCATTTTTACTGGTCTGTCTTTGTTTTATTTATAAATGTACAAGAGTCTTGCTCGAGGGTTTGCCTTAGAGTGTCAGTCCAAGATATCATCTCAATTTATGTTAGATATGTTGATAGTCTATACAAAAATATTTCAGTTAATAGACTTCAACATAAATTTGTCCTGATAGTCTACACCAAAAACTTGTCCGGACAATCTACATTGTAAACTTTTCCAACATTTTACACCGTAAATTTGTTTCGAGTCTACACTGTAAACATGTCCCGACAGTCTACACTGTAAACATGTCCGGTCTATACTGTAAACTTGTCATGACAGTCTACACTGTAAACATGTCCCGACAGTCTACACTGTAAACATGTCCCGACAGTCTACACTGTAAACATGTCCCAACAGTCTACACTGTAAACTTGTCATGACAGTCTACACTGTAAACTTGTCCCAACTGTCTAGATGGTAAACTTGTCCTGACTGTCTACACTGTAAACGTGTCCTAATAGTCTATATAATAGTCTAAATTGTTCTAACAGTGCTAAACCTGGTCTGAAATTCATACCAACACTGGACATGAACCTGTGTCAAATGTTGAGCTACTAAAGCTCTGCTTAAACTACACTAATAAAGAGTCCAATATACATAAATGTGCCTTAACCATAAGTCAACAAACATACTAAACTATCATCAATCGGTTCGTACACATATAAAATTGGACTGCTTGGATTTCTAAGGTCACCGTTAGTCAACAGACACACTAAATCATGATCAATTCAACACATAAAATTTAGACTGCTTGGACTTCCATGGGCACCATTCGTCCAAACGATACCACTGATCTAAAAAAAATAATGTAAATTGTCTTGGTTGTTAGTAATCAGTGCACATTTTCACTGCATCTGCAGCTGCTGCATGTATCTGAATCTCGGGCTTTAACCGACATCATCAAGTCAACACACATACACACACAACACACGATATGCTCGAGTCGGCTAGCCACAAGCATCTACAGCATATTCTCGTGTCAAATTCAGACAGTCTCTGAAAACGGTCGCCTCCATTCACTGAACAGCAGCTTGACAGTGCATGTTCACTCCATAGCCAGCAGGTACTGCTCCTGGCTGGTAGCCACAAGGCGCGGCGGTCGCGTAAGATGGGCTAACGACATAGTACACTGGAGATTGTGCAGACATGCTGTGGCTGGCAGTAAAGCCTGTGGATGAAGAAGAAGTGTGATATATATAATAGCTTCCACCACCAGGTAAAGGGTGCGATGATACTTGCACAGCACGGCTCTGTGCCGAGGTGCTGTTGGCAACAGGAGTAGGAGGCGGCACAGGAGGAGGAAGAGGAGGAGGAAGAGAAGGAGGGAGGAGGAGACAGCACAGTAGGAGCAGGAGCAGGCATGTTAGGAGAGAAAGTGGCTGTATTAGTAGAAGCATTAGAGGTCAAGCCAGAGTTGGCTGGCATTGGAGGTGGCGGAATAAAAGCCATCGATGTCGGGGGCACAAATGTCAACGATGCTACAGGGTTTTGAAGTGTACCCGTTGGTACTGGCTGTGAGGAAGTAACAGTATTGGGTACAGGGAAATTGGAGTCTTTAGAACATCCAGAGTGGTGTACATTAGCAGCAGAAGCTGGAGTGTTAACAGGTGGAGGTCTAGCACTGGCAGGAGTAGCATTAACAGGCTGTTGACAAGTGGCACAGCAACTACAAGGCACATTAGTCACGGGTGTGGGTGGGGGCTTATTAATTGCAGGGGGAAGAGGAGGAGGGGCAGTGGGTAGACCAACATATGTCATCTGAGGCAGTGCAGGAGGGTTAACAGCACCAGAGTTAGGCGGAGGCATAATGCAAGGGATAAAGCTAACTTGCCCACTACTAATAGTACTACCACCACCACCACACCCATCAGAAGGAAAACCATTAACCGGTTCTGGTCCAGGAACAAAGCAATTAGCATCAACATTCAGATGACTGGATGCATCCTGATCAAAACCGCTCTGAATATAAATAAGCTGTCCTTCACACCGAAGCTTTGCGGCACTCATTTCCGCCAACAGACTTTGAAAGCGTGGTGGAATTTCTTTGATGGGCTTCACAAGTTTGTGAGAGCCATACATATAGTATTTTTTCTTTCCTTTCGTGCTCTTGCTTTGTTCCTGGACACCCTCCACCGAAAGATCAGAATTAGTTAAGCTCCTATTGTCTTGCTTTCCACCAGTGGTAACCGGGTCAACAGAGTCCCCGTCCTCAGACAGCCCTTCTGACTTTGTGGGGCTCAGACTGTCAGAGCAATCACTGAGGCAGCCACTCTCCTGGGAAAGACTATAAGAATCCATATCTCTGTCCATCTCCAGCAACGCAGAGCTGCCCTCGCCATTGACCGTGCTGGTACTTTGGTAACTTTTTGAACTACCCTGTCTAAGTTGTTTTGGCCGATATTTGTTACAGTTGGTGTTTGATTGGTGATGGCACTGACCCTGATCCATCTGTGGCTGCAGCGTTAACGTCGGAGTCATCATATCGGTCATCATCATTGGTGGTGGAGGTGGTGGTGGCAGTGGTGGCCCAAGCTGTGACACCACGGGCTGCTGAGCCTGCTGAAGGCTGGAACTCACACGGTGATACTACAAATAAAATAGGTTGAGCATTTTAAATCACAAAATCAAGTTATTAAAGTTGGCAACATTTGTCCAAGGTGCATACATTTCTGTTTCTACTCTTGCAGCTACTACCAACACCAAGATAACCAGAAACCCATTAGATTTGCCAATATTGATAATCTAAGTAAGAAGTTCACACTGGCCAAATATACACTGAGGAATTAATTAAGCACCCCCGCGAGGCTCAATGGGTAAGTGTAAACCACTTGCACCGACCAGTGATCAATAACTGGTTCAACAAAGGCCATGGTTTGTGCTATCCTGCCTGTGGGAAGTGCAAATAAAAGATCCCTTGCTGCCTGTCATAAAAGAGTAGCCTACGTGGCGACAGCAGGTTTCCTCTAAAAACAGTGTCAGAATGACCATATGTTTGACGTCCAATAGCCGATGATAAGATAAAAAAATCAATGTGCTCTAGTGGCGTCATTAAATAAAACAAACTTTACTTTTAATTAAGCACCCCTGAATTAATAAACATTCTTAACCTTCTGACTACTGCAGGCGAGATATCTCGCCCGACGTCACGTCAGTCGATATACTGTACACTGTATACAGTGCATTCCCCAATTCATATTTCCCGCCGTTTTGCACACGACACTCACCGGAAACGGAAATATAATTAAAGAAAAAAGATTTTTTTTCAAAATGGTGGTTTTTGTTTTGATTTTTTCAATTGAAAATACCTTGAAATTTTGAGTTCAAAAAGTGGTTTTCGGCAAGTATTTTCGCTTGACAACAATGGCGGCACGTCGCGGTAATTTTCAGGGATCGATAGCTGATTGTAACAGCTAATTTGATAATAAATTTGATCGTTTTACCAACAACGAAAATTACCAAATATTGCAATATGAATCGTAGTTCGGGTTTTAAAAAAAAATTCTGGTTAGAAAACCACTGTTATCGGGAATAATGGACATAAATACTGGACAGCTGGCCACAAATGCCCGTAAGTAAACGCAACTTTTTAGATTTTTTGCCTAATTTTAATCACCATTAGCCAATCTAAAATAATAAAAATTACAAAAAAAGACACGAAAATAATACTTACCGATTCATATATGAATTTTATTTCATGTATTTATGAAACATTTATGTGAATATATGTGAGTAAAAATTATAAACTTGTACCCACTCAACGTGGTTTTTGTTAAAAATTAATCCAGTAGTCTAAAGGTTAAAGTACTGCTAACCAATACATGTCCCCTAATGGGCCCCCAAAAATTTCACATCTTCTAAATTCAAGTCCTATAACTTTGTGAAAAATTAGTATATCGTCATAAAAGTCAAACTTGTTCTGTAACAGTACATGATAAAGATATACCCAAAATGTTAGCTAATATCTGAAGTTATCGTAAGAAAAACATCCAGAATTTGTTTGTTTTTTCATATTTCCTAAGTTCAAAGGCCATAACTCTGTCAAAAATGGGTAAATCGTCATGAAATTTGATCTGTAACAGTATATTATAAAATATTATAATTTCAGCTCAATATCTCAAAGCATTGTGAAAACCCCCATCTAGAAACCTATATGTGGAACAGACCGACAGATGGATAGACATGATGACAGAGATGAAACCTATAGTGCCCCCCCCCCCCCCGAAACCTATATGTGGAACAGACCGACAGATGGATAGACATGACAGAGATGAAACCTATAGTGCCCCCCGAAACCTATAAGTGGAACAGACCGACAGATGGATAGACATGATGACAGAGATGAAACCTATAGTGCCCCCCCCCCCCACCCGAAACCTACATGTATATGTGGAACAGACCGACAGAGATGAAACCTATAGTGCCCCCCCCCCGAAACCTATATGTGGAACAGACCGACAGATGGATAGACATGATGACAGAGATGAAACCTATAGTGCCCCCCCCCCCGAAACCTACATGTATATGTGGAACAGACCGACAGATGGCAGAGATGAAACCTATAGTGCCCCCCCCCCGAAACCTATATGTGGAACAGACCGACAGATGGATAGACATGACAGAGATGAAACCTATAGTGCCCCCCCCGAAACCTATATGTGGAACAGACCGACAGATGGATAGACATGACAGAGATGAAACCTATAGTGCCCCCCCCCACCCCCCGCTGGACCAGCAGGGGACTAATAACACTGGTGTAGCCAGGGGGAAGCATGAGGGCAATGGTCAAAATAAGAGAACACAACATAAAATAGTGCTCTAGTTATAGGACAGTGGCATTGCCCTTCAAATATAGGATCCAATCCAACAGTCATCAGACCTATAATAAGGCCAATATGAAAACACCCATTTAATAACATAATGGATATAATGTGATATAAAATATATATTAATTATTAATAACAATTATTACACATACTACTAATATATACTTGAAGAAAAAAGTTCCTGTTCACCAAATAATTGCATATAGAATATAATTTACTTAAAATCTGGACATAAACAATTCCAGTAAATGAACATGTAACCACTCCCTTCGATATTCCAATAGTGTCCTATCAATTGCACGAGCTACATTGTATTTATGCTTTGTGATCACAAGTTCCATTACTAGCATTCTTGATCATGTGCTCCTGTTTAACGTCATTTTTCTTATCATTGGACTCTCATGGATTCTCATCACTCAGAAAAATACTTTTGTTGATATCCGATTGTCGTCAATGTGATGCCACGCTTCCAAGAAAATTAACTTCTTCGAACTATGAATATAATTGAGGTTAGAATGGCACAAACATTGTTGCTAGTCATTTTGATGTTCATTGGTGTTCCATCAGAAAACTATGCAGTGTCTGCGAAGATGTTCTCAACAGTTTATGGATACTAGGGATCTTCCCGTGTTTAGGGAGTCAACACGTGACGTCATGTTAACAAATCATCAATATTAAGCGAGTACACACATGGAATCATTTGAAAATGACAAGTTTGACATCCCAATGCATCCCCGAGTTAAGACCAATCCGTGGAAGAACTGTACGCAACTGATTAACTGATCACAAAGTACGACCATGACTGTACATCAGTACGTTGTTCTGTTACATTGTCACCGACAGTGCACCAAGCATTGTTCAGAAGAGTGGAGAGGATTCACTATACTTTTAACAGATAAATAGTATATCTATGTAAAACACAATATTTTTAATTTTAAAAATATACGTCTTACTGAAATTTTAACAATGCACAGGAACTTTTTTCCATGAGTATATATATATATATATATATATATATATATATATATCTCACAGGCTGTAAAAAAGCCCAAAATGCAGTGGTTTGGTTACAAAAAAATCATATGAGCAATTTATTTTAATAGCTTCATGGTTAAGGAATTTTTTATTATTTTTTTATCAATGCTTTTTTTTTTTTGGCATATGAGCAATGAAATCTAGTTTGATCAATTTCACACAGCATTCACACCCACAGCATTCTATTACATGTATACATAAAATCTACCTGCCAACAGCAATGAAAACATTTCACTTACAGAATTTGGCCGAGATGCTCCGAATGAGTTTGTAAAACTAGCGATATAGGACATGTGGCTCACTTGATCGGCGATGGGAGTGAATCAACATGCGTGAACAGGAAGACCTATCAATCTGACAAAGGCAACAGCTGAGCAGTCGGGCAATAAAAGAAAAGGCAGCGGGACCTTAAAATCGGTGAATGACTCCATTGATTTATCACAGCTGGGCAAGGAATTACATGCATGGCTCCACATTATAATTACACAATGGTTTTAAGACAAAACTACCTGTTGATAATGCCACACAGTCACAACCCCCCAGCCCCTGTCGAATCACACCAAAATCCATTTTGATTCCCAAAATTTTATTCTACAAAAATCAGGGTTTTTTTTCATGATTTAAAAAAATAATAATGTACATACTAAGTGACCAATTAATTCAGAAGTTGATGCTAATTAATAATTATTATCTGGACACAGATACTGCATGTTCCAATACATGTTGCCTAACAGTGAATGTCAGACAAAAAGCTCTTGTGGAGTGGGGGGGGGGGGGGGGGGGGGGGGGGGGGAGAGAGAGAGAGAGAGAGAGAGAGAGGGAGAGAGAGAGAGAGAGAGAGAGAGAGAGAGAGAGAGGGAGAGGGAGGGGGGGGTGGGGCGGGGCGGGGCGGGGCGGGTGCACGCCCACGGCACATGAAGATTACTGTCATGAGAATCACATGATTGTAAGTTCTGAGAATATTACGGAAATCAGATTCTTGAACTGCCATTGGAAAACAAGCCATGAAAAGTGTCTTGTAGATTTTTGTTTGCACCTACATGACGAGTACAAAAGGAGATGCATCCCACTTTCTAGTGGTCTTTAAAAACATGTGGTTGGATTATACTGAACTAATTAAAACAGGCGGTCTTTTAAGATACATCTGCTCAATATGGGGAATGGGGCATGTAGTTAGAAATGGAATTAAAGGTGAAACAATGCTGGGGTGAGACATGTATGACCTTTTTAGACATGTGACTGCATTGTCATACAGAACTAGCTGTTTAAAAATCTAAAATGCGACAGCATGGCTCAATGAGCTGAGAGATAAAACACTGATCATTTCTGAGGTACATTTTAAAGTTTATTTTGTTTAATTATACAACTAGAGAACATTGGTTTATGTCAAACATTTGATAATTTTGACACATACTGTGTTGAGGAAACACTCTACAGTTTCCCCATTAGTATCAATTGTACGCACTTCCCCACACCGGACAGCACATACCTTTCATATACCAGTTGTGGGGCACTGATTGGGACATGAAAAAAAATCATAATAAAAAAAAAAAAATCAGAGAATGGCTTCACCGAGGGGATTTGATCCCACAACCAAAGCATCTCCAATGAGAGCTCTACTGACTGAGCTGCACCCCAAGCCCTTTCTGTATTAAATTAAAGATTAGATATCTATTCTAAAACCATATGCTACATCATACCAGCCAACCTACATGCATACTTTCAGTGTTAACACACATGTTGCTATGCTTCAAGGTCTCCACACAACATTATCCGACAGTTCAAACTGGTCGTTTATTAAACTGACTTTCAACATCATATGCCAAAAGAAGAGAAATCTTGGCTAGTGCTGACTCGACTAACCATAAACGTTTAAAGGGAGCAATGGGGTATATTCTACTCTATTATCCCAACAGGCACTCATAATCAGTGAAATAAAATTAATACTTTCTCACTGAAAAAGTATCAGGCACTGGTTTAATGTACACACCACAGCCTATATTAGTTGTGGAGAATTGGTTGAGACAGAACAATGCTACAGCTTATCAACATGAGGTGGACAGCCTACCAAGATACATGCATGCCAGCTCGGGTTAAGTGTGTCAGGTGATCCTTACCTCTACTCCTAGGTTAAAGAAGTATCTCAGTGTGTTCATGTCTGAAAGATAACAATGGATGAGTGAATGAATGTTTAACCACACCCCAGCTCAAAGAAAAAGACATCGGCTATTGGGTGTCAAACAAAGGTAGAAATATAACAAAGCCTCATAAAATAACAAAGTAGCATGAAACTTTTTGAAAAACAACCCAGCAATGTTTTGTTTTGGTGAAATCCTTTGAATTGTTAATGTTACAGATTGTATCCTTTTCTGTTCAAAATTTATTTTGTTTCGATTATTTTACAATGGGATAAACTTAAACGTACAAGAGTGACTCTTTCCTAAGCATTGTGTTTATCACATGAAAGCAGAAACTGGATACTAATTTGAGAATTCACCAATCAAGAGAATGTAAAATGTTCATTACATTTGTCTCTAAAATCACAATTGTCACTGTGGACCAAAATACTCTCTCAAATTGCTACCCTCTCAACAGATACTTGTGAAACCATGAAACTTCATATAAGAATTAACTAATGCCACAACTAATTTAATAGACATCAATCTAAATACTTAGCATACACTATTTAAACATCTCACCAGCTATTACTAAGTCTCTGCTTTTGAAATATATAACATTCACTATTTTAAACAGCTCACCAGCTATTGGCAAGTCTCTGCCTTTGAAATATATAACATTCACTATTTTAAACAGCTCGCCAGCTATTACAAAGTCTCTGCCTTTGAAATATATAACATTCACCATTTTAAACAGCTCACCAGCTATTGGCAAGTCTCTGCCTTTGAAATATATAACATTCACTATTTAAACAGCTCACCAGCTATTACCATGTCTCTGCCTTTGAAATATATGAAATATATAACATTCACTATTTTAAACAGCTCGCCAGCTATTACAAAGTCTCTGCCTTTGAAATATATAACATTCACTATTTTAAAGACCTCACCAGCTATTGGCAAGTCTCTGCCTTTGAAATATATAACATTCACTATTTTAAACAGCTCGCCAGCTATTACAAAGTCTCTGCCTTTGAAATATATAACATTCACTATTTTAAACAGCTCGCCAGCTATTACAAAGTCTCTGCCTTTGAAATATATAACATTCACTATTTTAAAGAGCTCGCCAGCTATTACAAAGTCTCTGCCTTTGAAATATATAACATTCACTATTTTAAAGAGCTCACCAGCTATTGGCAAGTCTCTGCCTTTGAAATATATAACATTCACTATTTTAAAGAGCTCACCAGCTATTGGCAAGTCTCTGCCTTTGAAATATATAACATTCACTATTTTAAAGAGCTCACCAACTATTGGCAAGTCTCTGACTTTGAAATACATAACATTCACTATTTTAAAGAGCTCACCAACTATTGGCAAGTCTCTGACTTTGAAATACATAACATTCACTAATTCAAACAGCTCACCAACTATTATCAGTCTCCGACTTTGAAATACATAACATTCACTAATTCAAACAGCTCACCAACTATTATCAGTCTCCGACTTTGAAATACATAACATTCACTAATTCAAACAGCTCACCAACTATTATCAGTCTCTGACTTTGAAATACATAACATTCACTAATTCAAACAGCTCACCAACTATTATCAGTCTCTGACTTTGAAATACATAACATTCACTATTTCAAACAGCTCACCAACTATTATCAGTCTCTGACTTTGAAATACATAACATTCACTATTTAAAACAGCTCACCAACTATTATCAGTCTCTGACTTTGAAATACATAACATTCACTATTTAAAACAGCTCACCAGCTATTATCAGTCTCTGACTTTGAAATACATAACATTCACTATTTAAAACAGCTCACCAGCTATTATCAGTCTCTGACTTTGAAATACATAACATTCACTATTTAAAACAGCTCACCAGCTATTATCAGTCTCTGACTTTGAAATACATAACATTCACTAATTCAAACAGTTCACCAACTATTATCAGTCTCTGACTTTGAAATACATAACATTCACTAATTCAAACAGCTCACCAACTATTATCAGTCTCTGACTTTGAAATACATAACATTCACTATTTAAAACAGCTCACCAACTATTATCAGTCTCTGACTTTGAAATACATAACATTCACTATTTAAAACAGCTCACCAGCTACTGGCAAGTCTTTGCCCTGTGGATCCTGCGATGGCATCCAGTTGAGGTTCACCTGCCCGATGGTGTTGAGGAATGGAACGTTCACTGTCAACATCCAGTAGCCCGGGGCCTGCGTCATGGGGGGACTGGCTACCAGGGGGGATGGCGCCGTCGACATGGGCATGGGGGATGGCAGCTGGCAGTAGTGATTGTCGTGCTCCATCTGCTCGCCCGTTTTCACCATTGGCTGTTCTGTCGGGATCACTTTCCGTCCCATATCAAAATTTCTTCTGTAAAAAGACAAAATGTTCTTTTTAAATCGACTGCAATACAAGATTTTAAAAATATAATACAATTTTTATAAGTTTAATTTAAAGAAAATGTATGGTCTATAATATAAATTGTTTGAGATACAAAACCAAAAACAAATGTTTATACTTGAAATCTCTCAATTAGTGACATAATGAAAATATGCTGACAATTCACAATGCCATGCTTCTGTATATGTGGCAGTATAATTTGGCTAACATGTGAGAAAAGCACCATGACTACTGGATATGGCAGTGAACAATTAAGTGTCATAAGGTGTGTTGGTAAACAGGAGCTGACAATCTTATCATTTTAACATATTTGTACCTAAAAAAATAAATTACAAAATTTAATGTTTATGCCTAACTTTCATTTGAAACATTGCCGTTAACTTTGCGATATGAATCAAACTGTATGACATAATCTGGAAAAACAGTAACTATTTCCTTTTGTTTTCATTCTGTTTCAAAAACTATCAGTACTGGTATCTTTTTAAAAATTAACAAATGTTTGACATCCAATAGCCGATCATGAATAAATCAATGTGATCAACCAAAACAAACTTTAACTTTTAAAAAATATAGTTATCTGTTGCCAAGTACCCAGCTCCTTTCTCATCTAAACATTGCAAAATGTCACACAGTCACATGGACAAAACTAACATCAGGAGCTAATCCATAGCAACCACTGACTTGATGGAGTTATACATGTACATCTGAAAAATATTACAACATTCAACGTTTTTTTTTTTTTTTATCGAGAATATGAACATTTTAGTTTATGAAATAAGATTTCTTTTAACAAGATGGTTTTAATAAAAACATTAAAAGTTTAAAATACATTTTTGAGAACTTACAGATGGTACTGCTCGAGAAACCAATTTATTTTTGTCATCTTGGACTACTTCATGATCTGGCACTGAATGTTTAGTCAAATGTGGTTAAACTAGATTTCAAATGAAAATAAATCTCTCATAGGTTTAATTATAATAAATGTTAATCGCAGGTTAATGTGCAATTTCCAACTGGGCCTAGAGAAATTTATCATGTCAACAGCTCACTGCGTGAAAAGACAGGATTAACAACTAAAATGCAAATTGACCATAAATGTCTTTATTGTACTGTGCTAACTTAATACCTTAGTGCCACAAATTAGTAATGAACATTTAAAGTAGCCGTAATTCACCTTAAATAGGAGCCATTAAATTGTAAGAATCTGTGTGTGAACATTAGTATTGAAATTAAAATCACCTGCTGAAAATCAAACACAAACAAAATAAATAGGAAAATGCTAATCATGAAAATGTTAAGAAAAATTCATCGCCATAAAATTAAATAAATGGTACTAAATATCTTGCTACATATAGTTCTATAAACAAACAAAAAAATTACATTGACAAAGGATACATTTTATTGCATAATTGTGCCACTAATATTTTTAAGTACTAGTATATAAAATTATTTTTTGAGGGCTATAATTCACTACTGTACATTATCATCTGAATTTGATTAATTTTGGATTCGTTTTATTTTAGAAGT
This sequence comes from Gigantopelta aegis, assembly GCF_016097555.1. Lineage (NCBI taxonomy): Eukaryota > Metazoa > Mollusca > Gastropoda > Neomphalida > Peltospiridae > Gigantopelta > Gigantopelta aegis. The sequence goes on from NC_054704.1 coordinate 55,219,351, forward strand.
AATCTTCATATTTCCGTGGGCTATGTTTATCTATCTGCAGTCAGTATCTAAATATATCCCCAACAAAAGACTGCAACATGCTTGTTTATTAAGTTATCTCCAATATATACAGCCATGCTGGTTCATCAATACTTGCCGTTGACACAGCTGACTCTAAGAGGAATGTTTAACCAACTGTCACATTGATCCATGTTCAGCTGTTTATCAGTATTTTACATTTCCATGAAGACGAGGAAAAAATTAAGAAATTTCTATTTAGTGACACTACATATTTTTATTTACTGAACATCTGGTTAAGGACCACACTGATAAGAGAAGAAACCTGCAGTCACCATGCCATGGGCAACTTGTTTCAATTAACAATTTATTATCTTATATAATGCCCATCCCATACAGGATAGTACATACCAGTGTCTTTGTTATACTAGTTGTTGAACTCTGGCTGGAATGAAAAATTGCTCAATGGGCCCAGTGAAAGATCAATCACACATTTGATGATCACTTTACAGTTGGGTTACACCCCACCCCATCTATGGGAAAGAGGATATATACCAAAGGTCATGGCTTATCCTCGACCGGTCTATGGGAAAGAGGATATATACCAAAGGTCATGGTTTATCCTCGACCGGTCTATGGGAAAGTGGATATACACCAAAGATCATGGTATATTCTCGTCCTGTCTATGGGAAAGTGGATACACACCAAAGGTCATGGTATATCCATGTCCGGTCTATGGAAAAGTGGATACACACCAAAGGTCATGGTATATCCATGTCCAGTCTATGGGAAAGTGGATACACACCAAAGGTCATGGTATATCCTCGACCTGTCTATGGGAAAGTGGATACACACCAAAGGTCATGATATATCCTTGTCCAGTCTATGGGAAAGTGGATACACACCAAAGGTCATGGTATATCCATGTCCAGTCTATGGGAAAGTGGATACACACCAAAGGTCATGGTATATCCATGTCCAGTCTATGGGAAAGTGGATACACACCAAAGGTCATGGTATATCCTTGTCCGGTCTAAGGCAGGGGTTCAAAAGTCCCATCGCCCAACGCCCGTGCCAAGTGGAATTTTCATGCCGGGCAAGTAATTATGTTAACTGCATATGCCCGATGACAATTGACTAATGTAACACCTAAAACCTTTTTTAAAATTTTGTTACAAATCTCGGTAAAACCTTTGGAAAAAGTTCCGATCGTGTGAGCATTTACATAGCTCTAAGGATAACTAACCCTAACCCTAAATGCTGGAACGAACGGAACTCTTGCCAATGTGTTGACACACCAAAACTGAAAACAGTGTGTTGAAAAGTTCGATAACAATTTTAGAGTTATTCCCCTTTTACTATCGACTAAGATCTGTAATTTCTGCCACTGAACGTTCGACTGAATTCATAAGTAATTGGTTCGATGATCTTCAAACTTAGAAATAACATCAAATACGCTTTACAGCTCATATAAAAAAGAAAGTATACATGTCTTGTGTGTGCAATCATAATGTTTAATCCTTGCAAACATGGTAAATGAGGTGGGATACAGTTTAAAATTGTCATATTCAAATTAAATTAGACGTTAATGTGGTTCCGGAATCTGCTCTTTGCAAATGAACAGGGGCGTAAAGCAAATTTATAATTTCCGAGTTCGCTTGAACAGAGCATAAATATTATGAACTGTATGCTTATAAAAGATGCAAGACATTTTAGTTGAGATATAATAAACCTTGTAGCAGAAAATACTTAATGTGTTTCAGTACTTTGCAAATGTAAATCTACGTTCGTGTAAAATGAACGGATAAGGTGAAGTCAGATTTCATTAGCCATACGCCGTAATAGTGATGGTGCGATGCCCTCTAAGCAAACATGAATAGATTAATTTTTTCTGCTTTATTAATAGTTTTTAACAAATAAATTATGCTCAATAAGTTAAAAATACAAGGCTGCAATCAATATACACCCCCTCTCCGGCTGTGGTTTACCAAGCCTGCACTATTTAAAAACATTTGCAAAGTAACAGAGCTCATGTTTACTTTGAGCCCAGCCACGACTGTTTCCGAGAGACTTTTCTCAGCTAGTAGCAGGGTAAAAACACCCCAGAGAAGTGTTTAGGGGCAAAATATGTTAAATAATATACACACAATAATGACACATGGGCCAAAATCCCTAAACATTTTTGAACCAATGCCAGCCATAAAAGAATGGCTCACGAGTGGAAAGGGATCTCACAACATCCACAGCCATACAAATCGTCACTAAGGCATACATTGACAATAATTATATTTAGATGAACAACTGAACACTACCAAACAAATAACAAACTTTAAATCAACAAATGGACACTATTTAAAAAATAAAGTTTAAATCAATAAATAGAGAAGACAGTTGATACTACTGGACAGACATATACATGTAGTACTTCCTAGTTAAGTGTTGTAACCTATTGGCAAAATTCTTTATTTGTGCAATTAAACCAATTACTTTCAAGATTATTACACTATTAAGCACTGTATTAAATTAAATAGGAGTAACACAATTGGTTACCTTAAGTAGTAGGGACAAGTGAAAAAATATATGGGGCAAGTGAATATCTGATTGGCACTTGCCCTGTGGCTAGTAATTTTTTTGAAATTTTTTGAACCCCTGCTAAGGGAAAGTGGATACACACCAAAGGTCATGGTAAAGTAAAGTTTGTTTTATTTAACGACGCCGCTAGAGCACATTGATTTTTTTATCTTATCATCGGCTATTGGACGTCAAACATATGGTCATTCTGACACTGTTTTTAGAGGAAACCCGCTGTCGCCACATAGGCTACTCTTTTTATGACAGGCAGCAAGGGATCTTTTATTTGCGCTTCCCACAGGCAGGATAGCACAAACCATGGCCTTTGTTGAACCAGTTATGGATCACTGGTCGGTGCAAGTGGTTTACACCTACCCATTGAGCCTTGCGGAGCACTCACTCAGGGTTTGGAGTCGGTATCTGGATTAAAAATCCCATGCCTCGACTGGGATCCGAACCCAGTACCTACCAGCCTGTAGACCGATGGCCTGCCACAACGCCACCGAGGCCGGTCAAAGGTCATGGTATGTCCTCGACCTGTCTATGGGAAAGTGGATACACACCAAAGGTCATGGTATGTCCTCGACCTGTCTATGGGAAAATGGATACACACCAAAAGTCATGGTATATCCATGTCCGGTCTATGGGAAAGTGGATACACACCAAAGGTCATGGTATATCCATGTCCGGTCTATGGGAAAGTGGATACACACCAAAGGTCATGGTATATCCATGTCCGGTCTATGGGAAAGTGGATACACACCAAAGGTCATGGTATATCCTTGTCCAGTCTATGGGAAAGTGGATACACACCAAAGGTCATGGTATATCCATGTCCGGTCTATGGGAAAGTGGATACACACCAAAGGTCATGGTATATCCATGTCCGGTCTATGGGAAAGTGGATACACACCAAAGGTCATGGTATATCCTTGTCCGGTCTATGGGAAAGTGGATATAAAATATCTCTTGCTACTGTTTGATGTAAGTATTCACTGTGGTGGCACAAGGCATTCTCAGTGTTTGTAAGAGATTAAATCAGATTAGACCAGGTCAGGCTCCAATGAAATCCCTATTATGAGTGAATTCAGAGTGCACAAAATACATATTGGCCAACTGCAAATTTTTATCCAAAGAGGCAACAACATTTTGTATTTGGCTAATAAAATATTGTTTAAATTAGTCATTTTAATTAGTTTCAAAAATCAATAAATGCAGATCGGCAAGTTGGCTCCAACAAAATTCTCTTCAGTTTGAATCCTGAGTGACACACAGTATTAAGATTATACTGATGTTCATTTGTTTTTAATACCACCACTAGAACACATTGATTTATTTATCATTGGCTATTTGATGTCAATTTTTTGTCGTCATTTTGAACTTGTTGTCTTAAAAGAAACCCACTATATTTTTTCATTAGCAAGGATGTACTATCCCAACGACCATGACCTTTGATATATCAGTCAAGGGCACTGATTGGGATGGGGGAAAAAACTAATCAGACATTTGTCCACTGAGGTGGTTCAGTCCTATAATGCAAGCAACTCAGGTGAGCACTCTACTGACTGAACTATATCACCCCAACCCACTTACATATTGATGTATTCAATGGTATATAATATAATGCTTTACAATACATCCTGCCCACACTGTTATACATGTATCATAAATATCCATTTTCATTTGGAAACCCATCTCTTAGCTTCAGCCAGTGTCTGTTCATAGTTGCTGGAAGACTATCTCTGTGACAATTAACAGGGGTACAACTTTATATGCTATGTTAAAGACAATAAAATTGATGCATTTCTTAAATTTTAAAGTAAGTACGGTACAGAGCATTTTGCGTCATCTAACCTCACAACCTTTTGCAATGTATACCTGACTAATGCATGTTATATAATTACTTATGTTATCCCTTCACAGCTTCAAAATCTTAATACAAATCCAGGTAGATAATGGAAAAGTGAAATATGACACCTCACATGCAGTGGCTAAATCAGGCGTCAAGCACTTAACCAAGTCAACAATGGCAATCTCATCTCACTACATTCATATAAGCTTATCGTCCTGCTTCACACTTAACAGCAAGATGGGGGTTTTATGCCGTCTGTCAAAAAGTACTGTACATATACTTAAGCTGTTTGTCACAAAGGGGTCTCAAATGACACTGAACACAATAGTATCTGGTATGACCTCTGTACCCATCACAGCACGGAACCATAATGCTAGGAAATAATGTGCATATCTTACGCAACCATCAGTAGTTAAAAACCACTAATTTCTATATAACCTATTGACCATGAGTATATATGCATGGGCAATTCATGTCAGTAATTAAAAAAAAAACCCAATTTCTACCTTACCATTGTCACATGTATGTACAGGCAATTCAATTCAGTAATTAAAATACACCAATTTCTACCTAACCTATTGACCATGAGTATATATGCATGGGCAATTCATGTCAGTAATTAAAAAAAACCCCCAATTTCTACCTTACCATTGTCACATGTATGTACAGGCAATTCAATTCAGTAATTAAAATACACCAATTTCTACCTAACCTATTGACCATGAGTATATATGCATGGGCAATTCATGTCAGTAATTAACAAACCACCAATTTCTACCTTACCATTGGTCATGTGTGTATGCATGGGCAATTCATATCAGTTATTAAAAAAAGACCCATTTCTACCTGCCATTGGTCACATTATGTACAGTCAATTCATGTCAGTAATTAAAAAGCAGCAATTTCTACCTTACCATTGGTCATATATATATGGGCAATTTATGCTCTACTGGAATAGGTGCTAATGCAGGAAGGAAGGAATGTTTTATTTAACGACGCACTCAACACATTTTATGTATGGTTATATGGAGTCAGACATGGTTACGGACAACACAGATAATGAGAGATGAAACCCGCTGTCGCCACTTCATGGGCTACTCTTTTTCGATTAGCAGCAAGGGATCTTTTATATGCACTATCCCACAGACAGGATAGCACATAGCACGGCCTTTGATATACCAGTTGTGGAGTATTGGAGGAGTACCATATGTACTGTGGTCAACAGAACAAAAATATTGATAAAAATTATGCCAGATGTTATAATATAATCAAGAAACAAAACAATTATAATCACTCTTTTATACCCCAAAAATATTGTTGCATTTATTAAAAGATTCTTTTGCATTTCAAGAAATGCAATATTATATTATATTATATTATATTATATTATAATCTCAAGTGCCAAGTATATTTTTTGTTGAGAATTTGATTAGCAACAATATTTCAAAAGCTAAGATGATTTAGAAAACTTATTATTTTTAGACATTATGTTATTACGTGATCTGTCACTGTATTAATTAAATATAGTGCTCTTTATTTGGACTTTCCTGAAAGTAGGCTAAACTGTGATGGTTGTTTATATTTATAAGCTTGGGACGGAGTATTTTGAGACGAATTCCCACTTTTTGTGTGTTTCATTCAAGCAGATTTAGAAATGAAATGCTGAATGAAGAGAACAAGGGCCATCTGGAATTTTACTATACAACACCACTCACTCCAGATTCAGCCATCCGAGCAAAACTGTTTCCCCTGCAGAAGGTTAACCCAGATCTATGCTCTGTGACCAGTGTCTTCACATTTAAAGGACACAATGTACTCCCATTTATACTTTACACCATTACCTACATAATGATGGGTATATACACAGTTGATCAACAAACAAATAAAAAGCCCCTAGGCCTAACCAGTCACCTGATTCAGTTGAAAATGGTCTAGCAGATCTGAAGAACAATAACTTATAATAATTTGCCCCCTCACTGGGGACCAATGGAGGCTCCAACATTAACGGTATTCACAAAATAAATAAACCATCTAATGACCTATACGTTTATGACGATTGACTTTTCACTTGTAGCATATCTGGAAGAAGAGAGAAAAAATAAAGGCTTTCTTTTCCCCTTCCGAGTCCTGCTGTCAGGTCCCTGATGAAGGGGGGGGGGGGGGGGGGGGGGAGGAGAGAGGAGAGAGAGAAGCAGGAATCAGAATGACTAAATTCAAAAATAATTTTCTCCATATGCTAAGGAAGTTTCCCACAAAATTTGTTTGAAATTGCTTGAATGGTTTTGAAAGAGGATTAAAAAACAATTACAGTTTATACATTTTTCTCTATAGAATTATAGTAAACTTCATCCTCTTCCCAGGGACAAACAAGGGGCCCCATACACGAAGACTATTCAGTTGACAGCTTTTCTCGAAGTACACTGTAAAGAAGAATGGGTGGGGGTTTTTAATTTTTTAAATTGGCTTAATTTTCTCCCTTTTGGGCCCTACCCCTCAGTACCCTGGGGTGTGTGTGTGTGTGTGCGCAATATGACCAAATTCACAAATTTATTTTTCCCATGTGCCAAGGAAGCTTCCTATGAAATTTGCTTTGGAGAGGTCAAGTGGGTTTTAGAAAAGAACACATGATGCACGATGCCAGATGAAAATGGATCACAGTAAAACACTTGAGCATTTGGATGATTAACAGCAAAGGGTATTTTTGATTATGCAATTCCTATAGGCAGAACAGCACAAACCATACCCACTGATATCCACTGATATACAAGTTACAATATGTAAACCTCCTCATACATTTTTTAAGGTAAAAATTATTTTACGTAAGTTAGTGTGACATATATTTTTCAGAACATTTCATGTTTGGAAGTTGAATTCCTGACACTCAATAGCTTTTGAGTACTTTTACAAGTAGGTGGCCTCTATATACAGTTATGTATATTGTGTCCTGAAGGAAAATATTTAAACTGTGTCCTTAATATTGAGGTATAATTTATATATTTTGGCTGTACTACCGAAAAACCAACAACAATTATAATAATAAATAAAATAAAATAAAACTAAAGAAATACTTTTTCTCACCTGATATTCCAGTTAAGCCCACGTCCTGTAATATGGTACTGCTGGTGACTGTAGTCTGTAGAAAGGGGTATGCCCTGTAAATGGAAGTGTAAAACAACCCTGTCTAGCACCGTGAAACAGTATACAACTTCACACTTGCAAAATCCAAACAGCATCTGTGTCTATACATAAAACTGCATGATTAGTATAACCACCACTTGCGTTTACCAGTAAAGTTCTGCACCCTAGGGATATAGAACCGACCAACTACCCACAAAGATCGGCGTACTGTATGTACACAAACACCAGCACGTCATTAAGAACAATTAAAAGCTCCTGAGAAAGTCAATTTACACTTTCTAATCACACCATCAGCTGCTTCCAGTGTTATCTGCACCCCCTGGTCATGCCTAGCCCTTAAGGCCACCCCCTCCCAAGGGTCTATAGTGTAGCCATTGGCTCTGCATCAGTTCACTGCATATGACAGGATGGCCAGTGGTGGTTGCTAATCCTGTCTGTTGATCAACAAGCCCAGACGTCCCACTGCAGTCAATACCACCTCGGGCCGCCCAATAATAAAACAAGCATGTAACATGTAACACGTGTGTTTATGCCAGTTTATACATTCCATATACAATAGTGTGCTGAAGGGAATACTATGATATATTTAATACAAAATTACTCTAGACTGAACAGTTCTGATTAATTTTTTTTTTTTTTTTTTTTAAACTACTGCATCAAATCAAGTCTTGTTTTATACCAAATTATAAATATTCCAAAAAATAAAATGATTTGTTTGTTACTAAGTTATTAACATTACAAATTATTCTCAAATTAAAGTTAATTTGTTCCCTACCAAATGATTTAGGAGCAAATTCCATTTGTCCATATACATAATCTGCAACAATCACTTTCTATGTAAATGGTGTTGGGTAGATTCCATTTATGTGTTCTCCGAATGTGTGTGTGTATCCAACCACTGTGCACTGTGGATTACAGCCATATGGAATTTCCACCAAACATTGCTTTACTATCAGATCAAATTAATTTGTCCTATTCTCAAAAGTCAATAATATAACACTTTTATTAATGAAATCTGTAGTAATATTTTTCATTTATAAATTAATCTGATTTGCTTTTTACTACAATTTAAAATATTATCCTTTCTTAATTTAATCTGCTGTGATATCAATATTAACTCTTTTGTAGCAGGGCGGCGTGCCATTAACTTAATAACATTGTGGATGTAACTGTGAGCTGCATGCCACTAGTACTTTGACATCAGGAAAAGGCTCTTCCCACGATATTATTCCAGCACAAACACGAAAAGGTTAATACAAATTATTTTGAACATAAATATTACAAACTACACATGCACCCTAAAGGTCAATAATGTATTAAACTTTGGTTCAATACCAATTGCTTTAATTATTTAGGTGGGACGTGTCCTTTGCCCCCCTACCCTGGATCCGCCTCTCGAGAACAAGATATTGTACTAGAAGAATGGAAGGAAGGAAAGGTTTTATTTAACGACGCACTCAAAACATTTTATTTACGGTTATACAGCGTTAAACATATGGATAAGGACCACACAGATATTGTAAGAGGAAACCTGCTGTCGCCACTTCATGGGCTACTCTTTTCGATTAGCAGCAAGGATCTTTTATATGCACCATCCCACAGACAGAATAGTACATACCATGACCTTTGTTACACCAGTTGTGGAGCAGTGGCTGAAACGAGAAATAGCCCAATAGGCCCACAGACTGGAATCGATCCTAGATCGAGTGCACATCAGGCGAGCGCTATACCACGGAGTTATGTCCCACCCCTGTAAGAATGGTGTACATGGTAAATAAATCTGAGGTGAATGTCACACACTGCATTGTCTGGTTATTATCACTGGCCTCAGGTCACGATCCCGACCATGTAAAGTTATACTTAACCTGGCATGTAGATTGCCCAACATCAGACAACGTTCAATGGTTGTAATGTAGGTGATAAGCTGTTCATTGTAACAGTGCCCACGAGCATGTTCCAGCAATGATGTGAAATCGAGATATATCCATGTTTGTCACATTAATGTGGTTGAACGCTATTAAATATTGACGTCTATTAAATATCAAAGAAGTCTGGTTACGGCACATGCTGAAACAAGTCTTTCTTCTTAATACACTTATAAACAATATAAAAATGTAGGTATTCCTAGCCTACCAACAATTCCACTCAATTAGATGTCTCGCCTACCATAAATTATTTCACAGATAACTGCATCCATGTATGTTTATCTCACTACATGGTGTTTTTTGTGTGTTTTTTTAAGTTATAAAAGAAATAATTTGTAATGTAACATTCATGATTAGCATGTTTAAAAAAAAATTAACCATTAAAATGTTTAAAAATTAATTTTAATTTTTAATTTAATTTAATATATATTTATCTTAATATTTTTAAAAATGTACTGAAATGAACATACTTATGTTCAACTATAAACCAAGTTTCATTAATCTAGGACTTAGTTTGTGAGAAATGGAGCTAAACAAAAAAACCATCATTGGAGATGATAGAAAACATTAACACCATCACCACCATAAAAACTTAATATATGTACATATATCTCACTTTTTTAACAGCTTAAAAAGACTGTTCTGTATATGTTCCATTGTTAGATTTCCGACGGACAAGGATTACATCTCAAATACGTTTTCTTGTTGATGAAATCACTGTACTGTGTTTCTAATCATTCTACCATTTTAAATCACTTAAACTTAATTTTAAAGCTATCTTAGAGATGAAGTTTGTTTTGCTTAACAACATCACTAGATGACATTGATTAATTAATCATTGTCTAATTGATGTCAAGCATTTGGTAATTCTGACACTGTGTTCAGAGAAAACATGCTATATGTTTGCACCAGCAAGAGATTTTTTTATATGTACATCCCATTGACAGGACAGCACATACCATGGTCTTTGATATACCAGTCATGGGGCACTGGTTGTTATGCGGAAAAACCCATGGAGTTCACTGAGGATGTTTGATACTACGACTCAAGCACTTCGCTAAATCAAACCCTCAACATCATTTTAATTCCCTAATGTACTGTGAATTCCTTTATCTTCAAGAGCTTAAATGTTCATTGTCTTGCTAAAAAAAAAAAAAAAAAAAACCCAACAACCCCCCCCCCCCCAAAAAAAAAAAACCTCACACATTTCATTGGGCATTTAAATTTGTGGAAAGAAAAAGTGATATAAATTTGCATTATATGTATACCTGTATTAAAATTAGTGTTGTGTTCTTAAATTCTAAGACTGCACTCGTCCATGAATTACATGAACATTAGACCTCCATGAACAAAAGTGATTTCACAGGATATGTTTTAGCCTAAACACAAAATTATGTGTAAGTAAAATCCAGACTGGGTTACTACAGCATCTGGAATAAAGTGTGTTTTATTTAACGACGCCACTAGAGCACATTGATTTGGCATCTGGAATAGAACCAATACATAGAGGGATCAATCAACAACCCATCACACCTCTTGTCAGCCATCTACCAGTGAATGATATCTACTTTGTACTAAGTAGATAAAAAAAAAACACCTTGGAAAGTTTGTTTTGTTTAACGACACCACTGGAGCTACTGGATGTCAAACATTTGGTAATTCTGAATCGTAGTCAACAAAGGAAACCCGCTATATTTTTTCTAATGCAGCAAGGGATCTTTTATATGCACTTTCCCACAGACAGGAAAACACGTACCACGGCCTTTATCCAGTTGTGGTGCACTGGTTGGAATGAGAAAAAAACTAATCAGCTGGAATGGATCCACTGAGGTGGTTCGATCCTTTGACGCAAGCACCTCAAGCGAGCATTCAACTGACTGAGCTAAATCCTGCCCTCACCTTGGAAAGACTGCTTTTAATATTAATATCCTAAGAACGGAGGTAACAAGATGGAGGAAAACGTGTAAACATAATCATCTCCAACACACATGCAAACCAGTGGACATGGCACTTATATTAACTATCAATCTAATCGTGCTGCTATGACAATACCACCTGCCAAGGAATTCCAACTACCCCACCCATCTCTCACAAAGGAAGTGAGTGACCCATCTTTCAAAACCAATGGGGCTCTTCCGACATCTTTCAACAGCAATACAACTGTGGTTTAATACTTGGGAATTAACTTGTTTACACATCATGCAGTGCAGTGATTGACCAAGGGGACCCTTGACAAGTTACCGGCCACACAAGATGCCATCAGTTAACTTGACCGGGCCACAAAAGATTTTATTTGGACACCACTCAAACATCAGATTATACCGAGAAGACCAACAGTGCATGCAATTAGTTAAGCCTCTTAATGCCTATGGAAACGAGAGAAGAATGGTACTAGATGTGTGGAGTTGTAAACACATTCATGACTACATAGAGGCACATGTATCTGTTCAGTTTTTCTCATGTTGAGTAAAATACTAAGTGTTGCACACAATAAAGAAACTCCTGGACATTAGAAAAGGCAATTTCTACACGAGTCAATTGGTCTGCATGCCCGCTATACCTAGATACACCTTTGTTAAAAGACTCGTCACAGCTTACTAGTTATCATAGTAATAATGTAGTGTCGAGGCAGCAGTGGGTTTCTGCCGGCCTCTGTGGCACAGTGGTTAAGTCATTGGACTACAGGCTGGTAGGTACAGGGTTTGCAGCCTGGTAACAGCTCTAACCCAGATCGAGTTCTGAGGGCTCAATGGGTAGGTGTAACGCCACTACATCCTCTTCTCTCTCACTAACCACTAACCAACTAACAACTAACCCACAGTCCTGGACAGACAGCCCAGATAGCTGAAGTGTGCCCAGGACAGCGTGCTTGAACCTTAATTGGATATAAGCACGAAAATAAGTCGAAATGAATGAAATAGTGGGATTCCTACCACATTAACCCATTGGTATCTGTTGAAGGTGGAGGTGAGATCTAACACAATCGGGAGAGCACTCACCACATTAACCCATTGGTATCTGTTGAAGGTGGAGGTGAGATCTAGCACAATCGGTAGAGCACTCGCCACATTAACCCATTGATATCTGTTGAAGGTGGAGGTGAGATCTAGCACAATCGGGAGAGCACTCGCCACATTAACCCATTGGTATCTGTTGAAGGTGAGATCTAGCACAATCGGTATAGCACTCGCCACATTAACCCATTGGTATCTGTTGAAGGTGGAGGTGAGATCTAGCACAATCGGTAGAGCACTCGCCACATTAACCCATTGGTATCTGTTGAAGGTGGAGGTGAGATCTAGCACAATCGGTAGAACACTCGCCACATTAACCCATTGATATCTGTTGAAGATGGAGGTGGCATCCAGCACAATCGGGAGAGCACTCGCCACATTAACCCATTGGTATCTGTTGAAGGTGGAGGTGAGATCTACCACAATCGGGAGAGCACTCACCACATTAACCCATTGGTATCTGTTGAAGGTGAGGGTGGAATCTACCACAATCGGTAGAGCACTCACCACATTAACCCATTGGTATCTGTTGAAGGTGGAGGTGAGATCTAGCACAATCGGTAGAGCACTCGCCACATTAACCCACTGGTATCTGTTGAAGGTGGAGGTGAGATCTAGCACAATCGGTAGAGCACTCGCCACATTAACCCATTGGTATCTGTTGAAGGTGAGGGTGAGATCTAGCACAATCAGGAGAGCACTCACCACATTAATCCACTGGTATCTGTTGAAGGTGAGATCTAGCACAATCGGTAGAGCACTCGCCACATTAACCCACTGGTATCTGTTGAAGGTGGAGGTGAGATCTAGCACAATCGGTAGAGCACTCGCCACATTAACCCATTGGTATCTGTTGAAGGTGAGGGTGGGATCTAGCACAATCAGGAGAGCACTCACCACATTAATCCATTGGTATCTGTTGAAGGTGGAGGTGAGATCTAGCACAATCAGTAGAGCACTCACCACATTAACCCACTGGTATCTGTTGAAGGTGGAGGTGAGATCTAGCACAATCGGTAGAGCACTCGCCACATTAACCCATTGGTATCTGTTGAAGGTGAGGGTGGGATCTAGCACAATCGGTAGAGCACTCACCACATTAACCCACTGGTATCTGTTGAAGGTGGAGGTGAGATCTAGCACAATCGGTAGAGCACTCGCCACATTAACCCATTGGTATCTGTTGAAGGTGAGGGTGGGATCTAGCACAATCGGTAGAGCACTCACCACATTAACCCACTGGTATCTGTTGAAGGTGGAGGTGAGATCTAGCACAATCGGTAGAGCACTCACCACATTAACCCATTGGTATCTGTTGAAGGTGGAGGTGAGATCTAGCACAATCGGTAGAGCACTCACCACATTAATCCATTGATATCTGTTGAAGATGGAGGTGGCATCCAGCACAATCGGTAGAGCACTCGCCACATTAACCCATTGGTATCTGTTGAAGGTGGAGGTGAGATCTAGCACAATCGGTAGAGCACTCGCCACATTAACCCATTGGTATCTGTTGAAGGTGGAGGTGAGATCTAGCACAATCGGTAGAGCACTCACCACATTAATCCATTGGTATCTGTTGAAGGTGAGATCTAGCACAATCGGTAGAGCACTCGCCACATTAACCCATTGGTATCTGTTGAAGGTGAGGGTGGGATCTAGCACAATCGGTAGAGCACTCGCCACATTAACCCATTGGTATCTGTTGAAGGTGAGGGTGGGATCTACATGGCTGTTAACAAAAGTAAAATGTTGTGACTGAAATTTCAAGGTACAGGGCATTCAAAATGGTAATGTTTTATATGACAATTGTAGTCCACTTTAAACATGTATTTCTCCCATTTCACACCCTGTTATTTTTTGTATTGGACAAAAACATTAATTTGATGGGTCCTGCAGTGAACCTATATTAATGGAAATTGCAGTGGCGTAGGCAGAATTTTGTATTTGTGTAGTGGGATATGACACAGAAACCTTTTTAAAGTTATTAATAAGCGAAAAGGTAAACATTTCCCGCACCCCGGGCTACGCCACTGGGAAATAAGTCCTATTAGGCTGACATTTGCTGGGGTGTTCTTTCATAAGCTACGGCCCTAGTACGGGCATTTTTTAAAAAGTTTGCATTATTACCTGATATTATTTATTTAGGCTTGACTGCTAGCTGATGGCCGGCAAATCAAATATTCAAATACATTTACATCAGGTGGCCCTTGTGTTATTGCAAATTCATTATGGGAGGGGGAGGGGGAGGGGGAGGGAGTCGTTAAAAATTGAGGTAAAAGCCAATGTCTGATACTGCATTACGCTAATGTTGAATAGTCCTTTGTTGATCTTTGTGTCATTTAACAATACGTAACGCAAAATCTTGCAGTTTCAATACCCCTCTCCCCTTGCAACGTTTTGTCACCGTGTCATATTTTACTTTGGGGTCTTTAGTAATACACATATGTTAAAAACCAATGGCAATGACTGGTTGCATTTTACTTTATGAATTAATATTACGTTGCACAGTAACCACCACCACAACCCCACCCGCCAAGTATGTTTTGTCACATCCCATAATTCCCACTCTCCTTGGTGCACGTTGCATAGTTCTCAAATGACCCCATTATTCAATCGTAAATAATAATAAAGTAACATACCGCTGGTCGGTAAATGTTATATTTGACCGGATCAACTTTAATTAAATTTCAATATCTATAATACGCAATCTAATATCTCCCAGCAGAACTATTACATTGTAACAGTGTTCAAACTCGCACATGCTGTGCGTCATATGATGTGACATCGGGTACGGCCATTACTTCAAAGGGAGTGAGTAGCACATTTAAATTAAAGGTGGGTTTTTTCCACTTAATTTACAACTACTGTAGTAACGTTTTTTGTTTGTTTTTTAATTACAAAAACCATACCAAAAATGATTTTAAATAATAATAATAATAAAATATTTGAAGAAAAAAAGTACGAAACATATGTACACACCTTTTTACAAAATAAGATCGTCTGCTTAAAATAGCACAGCAAATGATAGTGCAGGGTACACAATAAGTCAATACTTTACTTTCTACGTCCGTTCGGACTATGTAAATAGCGGATTGGACGTGTTGCGATAGATCCCAAATATGTGTTAACGCAAATGGATAAATTAAAACAAAAAGTTGTATTCTTCTACCAAAACTATTATATCAGACAATGTAGGCATTATTACTAAAAACTACAACACAACAGACTGTATCAAAACAGGATAAAACTAATTTGCATATCCAGGTCAGACTTGTTCGTCACGTGTTCGTAATCGAAAAATATACAATTAGCTAAATTAAAAAAAAAATTTATGAGTTCAAGTATCCGCGATAAGAGCAACTTTGGGAATCTTTATTGGGAAACTGTTGGGTCGTAATTGGGAAAAGGTTTGATATTGGATTAGGAATTTACGTTAGGGGAATCCGAATGGGGCCGTTCATCGACCCCAAAATGTATGGTAGATTATACCCATCCGATAGGTACCTACCCATCCGATAGGTACCTAAAGGGGGGTCAGTGGGGCAAAGAAAACGGCCGAAGTGATCGGGTTGACATTACGGAAAACGAAAACGGCCGAAGTGATTCTCATTTAAAAAAAAAAGAAAAAAAAAGACTGAACAAATAATTTCCACAATTTCTCTGACGACGGAAATCCGTCTCACGACGGACAGTTAACAGCCATGGATCTTGCACAATCGGTAGAGCACTCGCCACATTAACCCATTGGTATCTGTTGAAGGTGAGGGTGGGATCTAGCACAATCGGTAGAGCACTCACCACATTAACCCATTGGTATCTGATGAAGGTGGAGGTGAGATCTAGCACACAATCGGGAGAGCACTCACTCTATGTGTTTTGGTCAGTGGATTGTCTGCTGCTTAAGGCATATCTTAAAAGTGACATTTTGCTGTCAGCTGTTGTAGATGTCCTCTCATGGCAATTACAAACTACAAAATCCACTACTGTAGCTAGCAATTGTATTCATCAAATTAACAACCTCATATGTAAAACTGTGGGAGAGAATTGCGACAGAGTAAACAACATTGTCATTAAAAGAAAGTAACGACACTAAGTATCACTGCTTAATGAGCAGCTATCAGAAACCAGTTGCTACCTCTTTGGCTGATCTTGTTACCACTTGGTAGCTAACAAAAATTTCACATGCACTTTCCCTTGAACAAGATAATGCATTAAAATTGCAGACATATGGAACTCTGGCAAAAATACTGCAAAAACACAGCATCATAAATATCTCAAGACTACATATTTCTTTGAAGACATATATGTATGTAAGTATTTGAAACTGCATTACAGCTGATTGATTTGGCTTAATATTGTAAGAAGCATGCGCTTCGCTGCCTACCTCTGAACTCTGAAAACTATGCATCCCCAGTTGAAAGGTGAACTAATATATCAGTCACCACACCACATGGCACCCCATCCCATTCTATTCCACTCCACCACAGCTGTTGGCATCTTTGACAAAATTATTTACGCTTCGCACCTCTACTTTCTTTTTTCAATCTGGCCACCCACCCCCATTTCTGGGCCCTACGCGAGATTGCTTGGATGACAAGAAAGCAGAATGTTTTAAAACCAATCTGGCTATCCTCACTTTACCGGATCCTTCCCCAAATTGCTCAATCTGTGATGTATCAATTGTTAACATAACTAAATGACTGGTAACTGATAAACATTAACCGATACATAAATAGAAAAGCGAAAGTTTGAAACTATTCACACCTTTGAGAGCAAAATCAAACAGCACAAATCAAACAGCACTAACAATTATTACAAATGCTCTTTGAAGTTAACCAGACTGTGTCCATAATTATATATTACATCGCGAGGCTTTCCATGATGTACGAACACAGACAACAAAACACAGGATCAGTTCATTCCGCTTAGTCAGCGATCTATTATTCTTAATTATCACCTTAATCCTCGACAGCCAAGACCACCCAAGACAGGCACGCTTCTCTTGATTGACATGACTGACAATACATTCATCTTTAAAATACTATCGGTAACGACAGTTTGATCAATCCACATGCGTTGAATTTTCGAAGTGCATACTAGGTCGAGAGACCGAGTTTATAGTTTTCGAAGGCTGTTTTTACTAGTTTGTATAGCAAAACCACAGTATAGGAGCATGTTAAAAACATTATGTCATGTCAAAACCACGGAAATGTTGAGCTGTAGTTACGGTTAGAAAGAGATGAAATGCAATTCTGAATATCCTAAACTCTTTACCAGCTGATAACAAAGAAGGAAAAACCACTGAAATGTTGAGCTGTAGTTAAGGTTAGAAAGAGATGAAATGCAATTCTGAATATCCTAAACTCTTTACCAGCTGATAACAAAGAAGGAAAAACCACTGAAATGTTGAGCTGTAGTTAAGGTTAGAAAGAGATGAAATGCAATTCTGAATATCCTAAACTCTTTACCAGCTGATAACAAAGAAGGAAATGGTTTATTCAACGATGCACTCAACACATTTTATTTACGGTTATATGGCATCGGGACCGAACAGATATTGAGGGAGAAAACCTGCCGTTGCCACTTCATGGACTACTCTTTTCGATTAGCAGCAAGGGATCTTTTATATGCACCATCCCATAGACAGGAAACCACATACCACGGCCTTTGATGTACCAGTCGTGGTGCACTGGCTGGAATGTGAAACAGCCCAATGGGCCCACAGACAGGGATCAATCCTAGACTGACGGCGCACTTTACCACTGGGCTAGATCCTGCCCCTTACTATACTAACAAGACCTCAGTTTTCAGAATAGATAAAAAAAAACCTGTAAACAATTAGTAAGATCTAAAGGCCTGTTATGGTCATTACACAGAAAGAAAGAAATGTTTTATTTAACAACGCACGCAACACATTTTACTTACGGTTATATCACGTCAGACATATGGTTAAGGACCACACAGATTTTGAGAGGAAACCCGCTGTCGCCACTACATGGGCTACTCTTTCCAATTAGCAGCAAGGGATCTTTTATTTGCACTTCCCACAGGCAGGATAGCACAAACCATGGCCTTTGTTGAACCAGTTATGGATCACTGGTCGGTGCAAGTGGTTTACACCTACCCGCTGAGCCTTGCGGAGCACTCACTCAGGGTTTGGAGTCGGTATCTGGATTAAAAATCCCATGCCTCAACTGGGATCCCTAACCCATTACCTACCAGCCTGTAGACCGATGGCCTAACCACAACGCCACCGAGGCCGGTCTCATTACACAGATGCTCATTTAATGAAAGCAAAGCAATTAGTTACTAGAAAGAAAAAATCCAATGGGCTAATTTCAGGACTAAATCCTACAACTTAGAAGAAATGCTTGAATGGACAATATTGTCACAAGTTGCCACAACATAATAATATGTATGATAATCTCATCAATTTTATCACTACCACTACAGCAAAAAAATGATACCGTGACAAATGAAAATGACCAAAGCATAACTTACCAGAAAACACTATTCAGTCTCATCTAATAAACCCACAGACACCATTTTATAATGCAAGTTAGATGCACAACTTGTGCAATCTTTTCTACTTGTGTGTTCAAGTATAACTACATACAGACACACATGTATGATGGAGGATGGATCAACACAGATGTCAGTATACATTGTGTCATACAGTGCGATCACAAATACAGTCAAACACAAGTTAAACGGACACTTAAGGGTAAAGACTTGGGGGAGCGGGTTAGAGAGATGGCTGTTGATCAACACATCATTGGGGCCCCCCCGTGTTCAGAAAGTGGAAAATGTATCTGAACACGTGAAATTAAATTTTTGTCTCAGGGAAGCATACCTCGAACACCTCTAATGGATTTGCACCCTTAAATTTACATCCCCAGAGTTACCCCCCCCTTCCTTTCAAACTCTGATGGCCCTGCCTCAATACATTAATAGTCACTAATGGGCATCTTAAATGTGTTTATTATGACATGTTTGCGATTTAAGCGATGCAAATTCTAACTTACATGTACATGTTACAAATTTTCTTTGACCCCCCCTGTATAATTTCCTGCACATGCATCTGGTTTATTTAGCTCTCTGTATTACATGATATCACTTGGGAAACAATATGGCAACCTGTCTTGAACCTTTAGAAAATTGCCATAGTATGGTCTCTTTTAACAGGTGGCTATTCAACACTGGTCTTTGTATTACACAAGCTGATTTTGGAAAATAAAGTGGCCATTACATGTATTTATAATATATCAGATGATTTGGGAGAATACACATGTAGTGGCTGCATGAGCAGCAAAAAAAAGTTTACTTTCTTAGTACATACAAACTATTTACTTTTTTATTGGCATAAAATCAATATTTTAATGGCAGACACATCTGTGTTTATTCAAAAATACTTTCTATTTATGTACCGATATATCTAAACAACACACACACACACACACACACACACAAAAAGAGAATGAATGAATGAATGAATTTATATTTAACAATACTCCAGCACAAAAATGCACATTGGCTATTGGGTGTCAAACAAAAGGTATTAATAATATGATTAAATTAAATTAAAAACAAGTTATTCAATTAAAAATAAAAATAAAAATAATTTTGTGAAAACAGTGTAATGCCAGCGTTAAATGTATATGACCGATTCGAGTACAACACAAGAACTCTTCATCCTTCCCACACTGCGTGTAGGAGCACTGCCACTATCCCACGACTGGCTCGACAGAATGAAGCTTCTTCACAACTACACCATTCCAATCATCTTACCAGTTGAGGGACACAGACAGACAGACAGACAGACAGACAGACAGATACAGAGAGAGTTAAAGTTTGTGTTGTTTGAAGACACCACTAGAGCACATTGATTTATTAGTCATCAGCTATTGGATGTCAAACATTTGGCGATTTTGACAGTCTTGAGTAGCAAGGGATCTTTTATATGCACCATCCCACAAACAGGGTAACATATACCACAGCCTTCGATATACCAGTCATGGGGCACTGGTTAAAACAAGAAATAGCCCAATGGGCCCACCGACAGGAATCGATCACAGACAAACCGCACATCACACGAGTGCTTTACCACTGTGTTACGTCCTGCCCTTACATTACAAAATGAACTGAGCAACTCTTTTAAATATAGCAGCTGCTTATAATTAATACATGTACTTAAATTTTAATTTGTTTTAATATGTAATAGATATCTTTGTATTAGTTTGCAAAAACTATTCTTTCAAAACCATCCATAAAAACTTTAGAATACTGACTTTTTAAATTTTCAATATTAAATTTCTATTTAACATTTTTAATTTTAATAAAATTCGCTCTGTTTGTGGAGACTGCTCCAGAGGAACATTTTACCAAGTTTTAGAACTTATATTACAGTTTCTACGTGATACTGACATTTATCTACTAATTGTATTTATCTGTGATATTTATATTTTTGGCAAAGTTCTTTACACTGTTTTAACTTCACTGTTGAATTTTTATATTGATGTTGCTCATCACTTAGTTTGCATTTACCATAGTTTGACACCCAATAGCCGATGTATTTTTTGTGCTGTGATGTCATTAAACATTCATTTATTCAGAACAATCAAATTAAAACTTCGAGAAGATAGCCTTTAAAATGTTCAATGTTAAATTTCTATTTAAAATTTTAAAAATATAATTTAAAAATTCAGTATTTTCAAAATATTCTATTAGTTTGTGAAATCTTTGTACTGGGTTGAGTATTCATTGAAAACTGTTAGAAAAAATACAAGTATTTATTATAGATGATAATGCACTCGCCTGATGCACAGTCGATCTAGGATCGATCCCAGTCGGTGGACCCATTGGTATATTTCTTGTTCCCCGTGGAATGTGCAATCCTGTCTGTGAGATGGTGCATAAAAAAAGATCCCTTGCTACTAATGGAAAAATGTAGCTGGTTTCATCTCTCCGACTATATGTACAAATTGCCAAATATTTTTAATATGCACTTTCCAATAGACAAGATTGCATATAGCGTACAGCCTTTGATACATATACCAGTTGTGGTGAGCACTGAATAAAAGAGACATTTCTCTTTATACCTAAAAATTTTATAACTAAAATGGTCAAATTATTTTGACCTTAAATGAAGTAAAAAAAAAACCCAGGAAGCACCTGGTTTACTCTAGAACATATTAATCGTCAGCAGACATTTTAAACTGAAAAACAGAACATAAATATCACTTGAAGCAAAGAACTGTTACTGAAAATGGGTAGTAGGCTACTTACAACAGACGGATTTAAATTGAAGTACAGCACAGTGTTTTAAATCTTCACCTGATAAATGTTTTAAGGTGTCTCGTGTAATTTTGATAGTGCAGTTCGTCTTAGAATACAGACAAGTGTAATCCACAAATCTATCTAAACATATCTATTTTACAGTCCCAAGTACACGTAGGTTTACAACACACAAAGTGTCAAGCCTGGCACACTGTATGCAATATTTACAAGTATGTACATGTGTATCAGCATTACCACGAAACCATTCAACTACATGTAACACCGATATTGCCGATATCTCAGTATTTAAGTTCGCCAATATCCTTCGACTGCTAGGAAACAATATAGTATTTGATTTCACTATAATTATATTCAGTGGACTTTGACCAATTGATGTAAAGTTTGTTTTGTTTAACGACACCACTAGAGCACTTGACTTATAAATCGGCAGCTATTGAATGTCAAACATTTGGTAACTCTTAAGAGAGGAAACCTGTAACACTTTTTCAGTAGTTACAAGGGATATATGCACCATCCCACACACAGAATAACACATACAATGGCCTTTGATATACCAGTCTGATACACTGACTGGAACACTGACTGGAACGAGAAATAGCCCAATGGGCCCACTGATGGGGGACCTCAGGTGAACGCTTTACCCTTGGGCTATGTCAGAGCCTCTAGATGATGGTAGCCCCACTCCAATGGCTAGTGATATTCAATGTTGGGCTAGTAAATAACTACTACTGTCATGCCCGATGGCTAGTGAAAAACCATTTGTGAAATGTTACAGTTAAGTCTATTTTGTAAATATGAATATCCTGACCCCACCCCAACCCCCCAATGTTAAGTGTTTTTAAGCTCTATCTCCTTCTTTAGGTAACATATCTGATCATTACTAGTATCTTGTAAAATTGTATTAACTTAAAGTAAAATAGGGCTAGAGAATTTTAATCATGACTAGTAAATGTTTTTTAAATCACTGATCCCATGGCTAGTGGATTTTTATAAGATTCTAGAAGCACTGGCTGTCCTGCCCCCTCCATCTGATGTAGACCAGAGGCAAGGTGCCTGCTTCATGTGTGATCGATCAACAATCAATCCCTATGTAATAAAGACTGGTATGTGCTATCCTGGCTGTGGGATGGTGCATCTAAAAGATCCCTAGTTGCTAATTGAAAATAATAGCCCATGGATTGGTGTCAGTGGGTTTCCTCTCTTTTCATCAGAGGCCATATGATGATTAAAGTAAAAGTAAAGTTTGTTTTATTTAACGATGCCACTAGAGCACATTGATTTTTTTTTATCTTATCATCGGCTATTGGACGTCAAACATATGGTCATTCTGACACTGTTTTTTACAGGAAACCCGCTGTCGCCACATAGGCTACTCTTTTATGACAGGCAGCAAGGGATCTTTTATTTGCGCTTTCCACAGACAGGATAGTACAAACCATGGCCTTTGTTGAACCAGTTATGGATCACTGGTCGGTGCAAGTGGTTTACACCTACCCATTGAGCCTTGCTGAGCACTCACTCAGGGTTTGGAGTCGGTATCTGGATTAAAAACTCCATGCCTCGACTGGGATCTGAACCCAGTATCTACCAGCCTGTAGACCGATGGCCTAACCACGACGCCACCGAGGCCGGTCATATAATGATTAATAAAAATGTGCTGTGTACATCATTAAGTAAAACATTTCTTCCTTCTTCCACTGACCAAACCAGCATCTGTATAATGTGAATTTCTGTAAATACTGGAATGATCAGTGGCAATACCTTGGGTGAAGGAAAGAAATGTTTTATTTAACGACGCACTCAACACATTTGTTTTATGGTTATATGGCATCAGACATATGGTTAAGGACCACACATATTAAAGGAGGAAACCTGTTGTCGCCACTTCATGGGATACTACCGGCCTCGGTGGCGTCGTGGCAGGCCATCAGTCTACAGGCTGGTAGGTACTGGGTTCGGATCCCAGTCGAAGCATGGGATTTTTAATCCAGATACAGACTCCAAACCCTGAGTGAGTACTCCTCAAGGCTCAATGGGTAGGTGTAAACCACTTGCACCGACCAGTGATCCATAACTGGTTCAACAAAGGCCATGGTTTGTGCTATCCTGCCTGTGGGAAGCGCAAATAAAAGATCCCTTGCTGCTAATCGGAAAGAGTAGCCCATGAAGTAGCGATAGCGGGTTTCCTCTCAAAATCTGTGTGGTCCTTAACCATATGTCTGACGCCATATAACCGTAAATAAAATGTGTTGAGTGTGTCGTTAAACAAAACATTTCTTTCTTTCTTTCATGGGCTACTCTTTTCGATTGGCAGCAAGGGATCTTTTATATGCACCATCCCACAGCCTTTGATGTACCAGTCGTGGTGCACTGGCTGGAGCGAGAAATAGCCCAGTGGGCCCACTGACAGGGATCGATCCCAAATCGATCGTGCATTAAGCGAGTGCATTACCACTGGGCTACGTCTCGCCCCATACCTTGGGTGAAATCCATCAAACTCAGCTCTCACTGTGATTCAGCAGACTGCACCAGTCTCAACTGAATAGTTTTAGACGGTCAGCTGTCTGTGATCAAACCATGCCAGTTTCAATTTACACTCCCATATTAAAATGCTATGATGAAAAACATTATAGTTTTATTAGTTTAAACATAATACTGTCTATGGGTTTTTTAATTTTTTTTATCCATACCATAAACCATAATATCTACACCAGCATTATATCCATACTACAAATCATATTATCCATACTAAAAATCATAATAACAAATTATTCACACTATAAACTTTAACTATAATATAAACCATATTCAGAACACAAATCATAATTTATTTTCCATATCATAAACCAAATCTCAAATTGTACATTGTATGAGCCCGCATAGCGGGTCATACAAAAGTGTGCACATTGTTTTTTTCGGTTCATGTCGCATAAGAATGCAAACATTCATTCACTATCATTTGAATCAGGTGATTTTTGTGTAAATGATGTGCATTTTTACGGATCGTTTAGTTATATTGGAAGGAATTGTCCTATTCGTCGTGGTGGTGGTGGGGTGGTGTGTGTGTGTGTGTGTGTGTGTGTATATATATCCATACCATAAGCTGTAATAATATGCATTTCATACCATAAACTAAAATATCCATACCATAAGCTGTAATATTATGCATTTCATACCATAAACTATAATATCCATACCATAAGCTGTAATATTATGCATTTCATACCATAAACTATAATATTCATACCATAAGCTGTAATAGTATCCATACCTTAAGACATAGTATTATTCACACGATAAACCAAGGTCAGCATCGGCATGCTTCTCCTATCGGTCATAGTCATCATCATCATCATCATCCCAAAGTGTTTTTAGTTGTGTCACACACACACACACACACTGACCAATACCTTGCTGTACCTAACAAACCTATTTGTGGTAATAACAGTAAATCTTTTTTCACCAGCCAGACACACACTGAAATGATAAGTTTCCATACAAGTCTTTACAACACACGCAGGCCCCACCTCACCAGGAAGGGTCTGTATGTAGTTGGCTATATCAACATAAATCTGAACATTATCACGTTACCATACACAAGACAGGTTCGTGATATGCCCAATGGATTCTTTGATAAGACAAACAGGCTGGTCAGTGGTAAACTGCATTCAACAGGGCTACTTGCTTCATACACTGCTTTCCTACGCTGTCCACAATGAACGCTTTCATCCCGTGCTATCAGACCGTCAACAGTGACAACAAAAGCCTCGTGCCCACAACAAACGTGAACTAAACTCTCCAATTTTGGCTACAAAAACACAACATAATTGCTCCGTTCATCTTTTACAATTAGTGAAAGGAGACATTGTCAAATACAGTGTCCACTGTACGCGTCCACTCATGAAAAACATATATATATAATATGTATGTGTGTAGACAATTAATGAAGCTGACAACACCCAAATCCACCTCTCCAAAACACACAGTAGTTCACTTAAGAGGTACAGCCCCTCGAAATTAATGACGGCATTCAGCAGTGCCACTGTAAAAAGCTGTCACAAAATTTGAGTTCTAACCGCATTTTTATCACTGTCTGGCATTTACTTTATTACTACTATTTTAAAGTTTGTGTTGTTAAACATCACCGACAGAGCACATTGATTAATTAATCATCGGCTATTGATGTCAAACATACAGAAATTCAGAGGAAATCCATTACATTTTTCCATTAGTAGCAAGGGTCTTTTATATGTATTTCTCTACACACAGGAAAGCACATACAATGGCCTTTGACCAGATGAGGTGCACTGATTGAAAAAAAAACACCCCAAAAAACTAAGCTGAATGGATCCACCGAAGTGGTTCGATCCTGTGACACAAGCACCTCAGGCGAGCATTCAACCGACACAGAGTTAAATCCCACCCCTTATTTTGAAACTGCTGCCGGAATAAAGAAAGAAAGAAAGAAAGAAAGAAGGAAAGAAAGAAAGTAATGTTATATTTAATGATGCACTCAACACATTGTATTTATGGTTATATGGCGTCAGACATATGGTTAAGGACCACACAGATATTGAGAGAGGAAACCTGCTGTCGCTACTTCATGTGCTACTCTTTTCGATTAGCAGCAAGGGATTCTTTATATGCACCATCCCACAGACAGGGTAGCACATACCATGGCCTTTGATATACCAGTCGTGGTGCACTGATTGGAACGAGCCACCAGAAGATGGATCTGAATTCCAAGAACTGGAAGTATCACTTCATAACTTTATTTTCCCAATACTTTCCCATCCATGTCCAATGTCCAATGAACTAGTTTACTGCATTAATGAACATACTGTTTTTCAACTTCCAGTATATGTGCTAACTGGTCAAAACCATCTCCCCTCCCCAACCCCAAACAAATAGTTGCTCATAATGCCCTTCTTATATGTGTTACTGTAATTTTGTTTAAACATGCAGATTCACAATTTTGGGAGCGACATTGAAAAACATCATTTATTTGCTATTGCCTGAAAATTACAAATACATATCAGGCATTGAAGTAACTCAAGTAAAGTTATTCAGGTTACCACATGTCAGTAGTCAAGAACGGTATTTCGTTCTCCACAAATATTTTTATTAATTGTGCTGCTTAAATATAAAATATAAATGACACACAACTGAACAGAAAGAAAGAAATGTTTTAGTTTTAACGATGCACTCAACACATTTTATTTACGGTTATATGGCATCAGACATATGGTTAAGGACCACACAGATTTTGAGAGGAAACCCGCTGTCACCACTACATGGGCTACTCATGGGATCTTTTATATGCACCATCCCAGACCAGATAATACATACCAAGGCCTTTGATATAGTAGTTGTGGAGCACTGGCTGGAACAAGAAATAGCCCAATTTGACCAATATAATTATGAAGACAATTTCCTACAACCAGTCAATTCCTGTTCTTAAGTCTAATCTGGAATATGTATGTAAATAAAATATTCTTTTGCCAGTATCATGCAAATAAAATTTATTCTATTCCTTCTTTTAAGCATTTAAATAGCATTTAATACCATCACTCTTCATTTTCACAAGAAAAACATTTTATTCAACTAATCTACATTACCTAACAAAAGACGTCCATAAAAATATTTGACAACTTTGATTACACAAGTACTATATAATGGGGACAGCATAAACATAATGGGCTACTCAGACACAGATATACTGTGGAGACATTAAAACAAATGGCTACGAGAACAACAAACAGGCTTTACAGTATTAGCAACACAGAGTTTATTACCCGAATTATCACGGAGGAGGATTATTGGGAACAAATAAATATAACGATAAAACACACTCAATAAACTAATGGCAATCACTATAGGAAAATAAATTAACTGCTCCAAGTGGTGTAATTATTTTTTGGATAAAGATTGTGACAGATATTCATTAACACAGTTTTCAGAACAGATAAGATTTGATCAGTGTTTCAGTAGGATAGTGTTCATTTAATAACCGTGTGTATGTTAGCATCCAATTAAAGGAAAGGAATGTTTGTTTAACGTCTCGGCACATTTTAAACTTAAGCAATTTGGTGTCCAACACAAGATTATTTCAAAACTTGGTCGTGCAAGTAGTAAAGAGAGACAGGGATAGATAGTGGTACAATACAATATTTATATGGCAAGATACATTTAAAAATGGTTATTTCAACACTTGATCATGTAACAAGTAAAGAGAGACAGGGATAGATAGTGGTGCAATACAATATTTATATGGCAAGATACATTTAAAAAATGGTTATTTCAAAACTTGATCATGTAACAAGTAAAGAGAGACAGGGATAGATAGTGGTGCAATACAATATTTATATGGCAAGACACATTTAAAAATGGTTATTTCAACACTTGATCATGTAACAAGTAAAGAGAGACAGGGATAGATATTGGTGCAATACAATATTTATATGGCAAGATACATTTAAAAATGGTTATTTCAAAACTTGATCATGTAACAAGTAAAGAGAGACAGGGATAGATAGTGGTGCAATACAATATTTATATGGCAAGACACATTTAAAAATGGTTATTTCAAAACTTGATCATGTAACAAGTAAAGAGAGACAGGGATAGATAGTGGTGCAATACAATATTTATATGGCAAGATACATTTAAAAATGGTTATTTCAAAACTTGATCATGTAACAAGTAAAGAGAGACAGGGATAGATATTGGTACAATACAATATTTATATGGCAAGATACATTTAAAAATGGTTATTTCAACACTTGATCATGTAACAAGTAAAGAGAGACAGGGATAGATATTGGTACAATACAATATTTATATGGCAAGATACATTTAAAAATGGTTATTTCAACACTTGATCATGTAACAAGTAAAGAGAGACAGGGATAGATATTGGTACAATACAATATTTATATGGCAAGATACATTTAAAAATGGTTATTTCAAAACTTGATCATGTAACAAGTAAAGAGAGACAGGGATAGATAGTGGTGCAATACAATATTTATATGGCAAGATACATTTAAAAATGGTTATTTCAAAACTTGATCATGTAACAAGTAAAGAGAGACAGGGATAGATAGTGGTGCAATACAATATTTATATGGCAAGATACATTTAAAAATGGTTATTTCAAAACTTGATCATGTAACAAGTAAAGAGAGACAGGGATAGATATTGGTACAATACAATATTTATATGGCAAGATACATTTAAAAATAGTTATTTCAACACTTGATCATGTAACAAGTAAAGAGAGACAGGGATAGATATTGGTACAATACAATATTTATATGGCAAGATACATTTAAAAATGGTTATTTCAACACTTGATCATGTAACAAGTAAAGAGAGACAGGGATAGATAGTGGTGCAATACAATATTTATATGGCAAGACACATTTAAAAATGGGAGTTTATATGATAGGATACAATAACTGTTTGGCAAAATACACCAAAAGAACTTGGTGAACTTGGTGTATATGGTAGGATACAATACATTTTTTAAATGTTGTGTACGGTAGAATGCCATAACTGTACAGAAAATATGTTTTAAAAGGGGGTGTATGCTAAGATATATAACTGTATGGTAAACACATTTTAAAATGGTATTTATGATAGAATACAATAACTGTACAGTAAATATGTTTACAAATAGTGTGCATGGCAAGATACAATAATTGTATAGTAATAATATTTTTAAATTGTGTGTATGGTAAGATATATAATTGTAGAGCTGGTTAGTATTAAAATCTGAGGTTCGTTATTAGTATTGGTATTTTTATTTTTAGATTACCGATACCGATATCGAGTGGTATTTTCAGTATACTGGGCTTTAAATGCATACCCGAGTCATCTAAATAAAATTCCATGCACATGGCTCGTCTCATTTATACCCATTTGCATTTGTCACATATATTACTAAATGGCGGGAAACATTTATTAATACCGAAATTTATATATTTTGAAATTTGCTCGGTACGGTAAAAATCGGCATGGACATAATACCAATACCAAACAGTATATAAATTATACTGCCCAGCTCTATATAACTATAGTAAATATATTTTTAAATAGTGTATATATGGTAGGATACAACAACTGTGTGGTAAATACCGTATTTTCCCATGTATTATGCGCACCCATGTATTATGCGCATCCCCCACTTTGAACGTTTATTCCAAGAAAAAAACCATGAACCACAATATAATGCGCAGCAGGTTTTTTAAACCACAAAACTAAAGATGAATGCAAGATGTACCGTTTTTCGCCTGTCACAAAAATTCTTTAAAAAGCGAAAGTAGCAGTATATTAAAGAAAGGAAAACTTAAATTACTGGTTAAGTACTTGCGTACATAGACCTATATATGTCACACAAAAAACGTAGGCAAGTACTTGCATACTTACATGTCATACATGCATAAATCAGGACAAACATTATATACGGTACCGATACACTGTGTAAATGACAATAATAAATAAAAATGTAGCATATTACATTTGATTCTCGTGCTTAACGTGAAGACGCGAGATTTCGAGACTGTAATCACTTGTACTCGCACGTCACCGAGTTAGAGTGTCACGGCAAAGTATACGTTCTGACTTCTGATTGGTTAATGATGCAAGCCGATGCATACTGACCGAAGTGTATAGCTACAGAAGACGCGAATGATTCATACTCAGCGCTCCTAGTGTCACAAAGTGTCATTTTAAAACGCTAAATCACAAATGTTTTTGTTTCACACTAACAATAAATGTCATAAACTGTCTAAC
The DNA here is from genome assembly GCF_016097555.1 of Gigantopelta aegis. Taxonomy (NCBI): domain Eukaryota; kingdom Metazoa; phylum Mollusca; class Gastropoda; order Neomphalida; family Peltospiridae; genus Gigantopelta; species Gigantopelta aegis. The sequence goes on from NC_054704.1 coordinate 55,249,944, forward strand.
TATTGTACCTTTGTTTTTGTTGTGTTTTGAATGTATGGCTTATATACATTGTGGTAACACGCCAGCGTGTGTATGAAAAGAAAAATAAATTTTAACAGAAAGGTATAAATTGTCATTAAAAAATAGCAAATCATTCATTGCCAAAATGTCTGCAAAGAGAACATCATACACTGCTGCTGAGAAACTTAAGGTCATTGAGTATGCATCGCACCACGGAAATTGAGCTGCTGCCCGTCATTTCGGACTTGGAGAATCCAACGTTAGAGCTTGGTGAAAAAAAGAAGAGAGCGAAAAGTTCCTGACTGGAATACATGTACGCGTGCAAGAGAAAGGATGGTTCGATGAAGATATTATGGAAGAATGGGTTAGGACAGTATGGGCAAAGCGACCTGGCGGGATGAGGAAAGAGCAGTCCATGTTGATTTTAGACACATTGCGATGTCATGGACAACCAGAGATTAAAAGGCACTTCAAATCTCTAAGGACACTACTAGCGATCATCCCAGGTGGCATGACGTCGGTTCTGCAGCCCCTTGATGTGTCTATCAACAAACCCTTCAAAACCATTATTCACCGAAAATGGAATGAATGGTTGATGACTGGCGAGAAGACGTTTACAGCAACAGGGAGAATGAAACGTGCCGAGCTGTCCGAAATTTGCCAATGGATTATAGACACCTGGACTGAAATTGACAGGTCAATAGTCGTAAAGTCCTACAAAAAATGCTGCATTTCTAATGCCGTGGATGGAAGTGAAGATGATATTTTGTTTGCCGATGTGCTT